>NC_084558.2:25143327-25233327 GCF_033978685.3 Nerophis lumbriciformis | reverse complement strand
AAGGGATACAGTCCGTAAGCACACATGATTGTGCGTGCTGCTGGTCCACTAATAGTACTAACCTTTAACAGTTAATTTTACTCATTTTCATTAATTATTAGTTTCTATGTAAACGTTTTTATATTGTTTTACTTTCTTTTTTATTCAAGAAAATGTTTTTAATTTATTTATCTTATTTTTTTTATTTTTTATTTTTAAAAAGGACCTTATCTTCACCATACCTGGTTGTCCAAATTAGGCATAATAATGTGTTAATTCCACGACTGTATATATCGGTTGATATCGGTATCGGTTGATATCAGTATCGGTAATTAAAGAGTTGGACAATATCGGAATATCGGATATCGTCAAAAAGCCATTATCGGACATCCCTAATGTATATATATATATATGTATATATATATATATATATATATATATATATATATATATATATATATATATATAGGTGTTAATATTTTATAACTCTGCAAGGGGCGCCACTGAGCAGAGTTTGGTGGGATTGCGCCTGAAAGAATGACAAAATATGAATGTTTGTCAGTGTACGCGTGCTCAATAAGTGCGGTAAGTGTTCGTAAATAAAGTCAATTGGAATATATCACACACTGCGAAAAAGAGCTGACAAAATATAAGATAAAAATACCAGATTTTAGGAAAAGCAACAAACTAAAAACTAGTGAACTTATCTGTCCATGCAACTAGTTAGTAGGGTTGTACGGTATACCGGTATTAGTATAGTACCGCGATACTAATGAATCATATTCGGTACTATACCGCCTCTGAAAAGTATCCCCCCCCCCTAAACTTCAGGCAACGTGGATCCTGTGCCTCTCCTGTCTTCCTCCAGACTCTGGGACCTCGATTTCCAAAGGAAATGCAAAATTTGCATGGTTGGGTGATGGTTTGGGGTGCCATGTCATCTGCTGGTGTCGGTCCACTCTGTTTCCTGAGATCCAGGGTCAACGCAGCCGTCTACCAGCAAGTTTTAGAGCACTTCATGCTTCCTGCTGCTGACCTGCTCTATGGAGATGGAGATTTCAAGTTCCAACAGGACTTGGCGCCTGCACACAGCGCAAAATCTACCCGTGCCTGGTTTACGGACCATGGTATTTCTGTTCTAAATTGGCCCGCCAACTCCCCTGACCTTAGCCCCATAGAAAATCTGTGGGGTATTGTGAAAAGGAAGATGCAGAATGCCAGACCCAAAAACGCAGAAGAGTTGAAGGCCACTATCAGAGCAACCTGGGCTCTCATAACACCTGAGCAGTGCCAGAAACTCATCGACTCCATGCCACGCCGCATTAACGCAGTAATTGAAGCAAAAGGAGCTCCAACCAAGTATTGAGTATTGTACATGCTCATATTTTTCATTTTCATACTTTTCAGTTGGCCAACATTTCTAAAAATCCCTTTTTTGTATTAGCCTTAAGTAATATTCTAATTTTGTGACACACGGAATTTTGGATTTTCATTTGTTGCCACTTCGAATCATCAAAATTAAATTAAATAAACATTTGAATGCATCAGTCTGTGTGCAATGAATAAATATAATGTACAAGTTACACCTTTTGAATGCAATTACTGAAATAAATCAAGTTTTTCAAAATATTCTAATTTACTGGCTTTTACCTGTGTGTGTGTATATATATATATATATATATATATATATATATATATATATATATATACATATATATATATATATTGTGTGTGAATGTGAGTGTGAATGTGAATGTTGTCTGTCTATTTGTGTTGGCCCTGCCATGAGGTGCGACTTGTCCAGGGTGTACACCGCCTTCCACCCAATGCAGCTGAGATAGGCTCCAGAACCCCCGCGACCCCGAAAGGAACAAGCAGTAGAAAATGGATGGATATATATATATATATATATATATATATATATATATATATATATATATAAATAAATGATAAATGGGTTGTACTTGTATAGCGCTTTTCTACCTTCAAGGTACTCAAAGCGCTTTGACACTACTTCCACATTTACCCATTCACACACTGATGGTGGGAGCTGCCATGCAAGGCGCTAACCAGCACCCATCAGGAGCAAGGGTGAAGTGTCTTGCTCAGGACACAACGGACATGACGAGGTTGGTACTAGGTGGGGATTGAACCAGGGACCCTCGGGTTGCGCACGGCCACTCTACCACTGCGCCACGCCGTCCCGTAAAAAAAAATAATATATATATATATATATATGCATGTATGTATATATATATATATATATATATATATGCATGTATGTATATATATATATATATATATATATATGTTTTTATTCATTATTCATAAAAAACAAACTGCCCGAATGGATTCCTGTGGTCCACTCCCCACCTAAAACGGAAGATTAATGAGTCACTCTTTGCCTTATAATTCAAAGTTCATTCTCACATACATCATATTTTCAAGCACATAGATTAGAAGAAAGAGAACATTTATCATGTGACAACGAGCGCACACACACACACACACACACACACACACACACACACACACACACACACACACACACACACACATATATACATATATATATATATTTATTTATATGCACTCTTTCACATCCAGTTATTCTGATGTCTCCTCCCGTGGAGCGTTAAAGTGCTGTTTGTGCAAACAGATGAGAGATAATAGTGGGAGAAAGTGGTCATTCCGAAGAGATGATCGTCATTTATCACAATACTCAAACCGTGAAGCGTTCCCTGTGCATCTTGCAGCGTCTCAGTGAGAGGAAAGAACATTAGTTTCTAGTTAAAGTGTGTTTTTTTGTCTGTTAATTTACACAAAAGCTTTCTATTTTAGGCTTTTGTGTAAATTAGCTTTTTTATGTACACTGTGTGTCATTATTTAGCCAGACAAGATCAAAGTCAGCTTAGCTTGTAGCATATTTCACCATATACCCTACTGTATTTTTCAATAAAACTACATTAAAAAATCTACAAATTCAACTTGTGAAAATGACTTTCTTGTGTTAAGGGATAAGGTACTTGCAAGAACTAATTAGTACTTGCTTGCTCAGACATTTCTTTATTTGAGTCATTTTGAAACACAATGTTTCTAATACTACATTTTTATATAAAAAATGGCAAAAAATCTTATATTTATATTTATCTTACAAAATATTTGACAAACGTACTTCGAATTATTTTATTTACGATATGCTAGCGTCTTGTTTAGGCAGCACGGTAGAAAAGGGGTTAGTGCATGTGCCTCACTATACGAAGGTCCTGAGTAGTCCTGAGTTCAATCCCGGGCTCGGGATCTTTCTGTGTGGAGTTTGCATGTTCTCCCCGTGACTGCGTGGGTTCCCTCCGGGTACTCCGGCTTCCTCCCACCTCCAAAGACATGCACCTGGGGATAGGTTGATTGGCAACACTAAATTGACCCTAGTGTGTGAATGTGAGTGTGAATGTTGTCTGTCTATCTGTGTTGGCCCTGCGATGAGGGGGCGACTTGTCCAGGGTGTACCCCGCCTTCCGCCCGAATGCAGCTGAGTTAGGCTCCAGCACCCCCCGCGACCCCAAAAAAGGGACAAGCGGTAGAAAATGGATGGATGGATAGCTTCTTGTTTACTAGAAAAACATGAGAGTACTCTTAGTGGTCTACTCTACTCGCAAAAGTACATAAAAACATATTTTGTATTCATACAATATTTCACAAAAGACATAGCAGCATAATGGAAATGCTCACATTGACAGACTTTTGGCAAGTTTACCCCTCATTTCCTAATCAAGCCAGAATAAGATATGCTAATATGAGCGTATTCCTGTTTATTAACAACAATTTAATGAACGTAAACACAAACTTACATACAAAACATAATGGATAACAGCATAAGGCTACTCATCTTGGTTAATTGCAGGTTTACTTTCTAAAACCAATATTTAAGCTCGGCTCAATACACTAATATTAGCATCTGCTGATACATTTCTGTTCACCTCAAAGACTATTAACAAAGTATGAAAAAATGTTCACTCTTTCATACAAAATAATGCCTGGCATGCAAAACGGTATGCTACAGGCTAATAGTGGTTCATTTTAGCAAGTTTATCCCTAATTCACTAATTAAAGATAGATTAAGCTACACGATATGTGAAAGTCTGTTTACTTCCTGTTCAAAACAAAGACTATAACAGTGTACTCATCAGCAAATGTATTGGAAACATACAGTATTTGACCTGTGGTGTGCCGTCAGGGTCAGCAAGGCCTTCTGTGCTGGCCTAACAAAACCAGAAATCATGATCATAATTAGGGATGTCCGATAATGGCTTTTTGCCGAAATCCAACTCTTTAATTACCGATTCCGATATCAACCGATACCAATATCAACCGATATATGCAGTCGTGGAATTAACACATTATTATGCCTAATTTGGACAACCAGGTATGGTGAAGATAAGGTACTTTAAAAAAAAATTAATAAAATAAGATAAATAAATTAAAAACATTTTCTTGAATAAAAAAGAAAGTAAAACAATATAAAAACAGTTACATAGAAACTAGTAATTAATTAAAATTAGTCAAATTAACTGTTAAAGGTTAGTACTATTAGTGGACCAGCAGCACGCACAATCATGTGTGCTTACGGACTGTATCCCTTGCAGACTGTATTGATATATATTGATATATAATGTAGGAACCAGAATATAAATAACAGAAAGAAACAACCCTTTTGTGTGAATGAGTGTAAATGGGGGAGGGAGGTTTTTTGGTTTGGTGCACTAATTGTAAGTGTATCTTGTGTTTTTTATGTTGATTTAATATAAAAAAAACCAAAAAAAACCCCGATACCGATAATAAAAAAACCTATACCAATAATTTCCGATATCACATTTTAACACATTTATCGGCCGATAATATCATAATTAAAGTTACAATTATTTTTGAATTGACTTTCCCTAAATATCTAAAAGTATTAATTTTCTCTTCATGTCATATTATGCTCTTACAGTGCTGTTGTTTTTAGTTTTAGTTTGTATCCAATCAGAATTCAGCTAGCTTATGTTGCCATGCTGTACCAAATCTGCCCAGAGCCTTCACAATCAACCATGTGGACGTCCGTGCACTGTAAGCAATCGGGGACATACAGTTGATAGACAGTAGCGATAGCCAATCAGATCACGATTTGTTGTAGTAAGGCCTTCTAGATGGCCTCACGTTGAACGTGACAGTTACGCGTCCTGTGATTGGATACTCATCGGGACTGTTAGCCGATGAATTTGAGGACACATAGAGTTGAGAGACAGTTGCGATAGCCAATCAGGTCACAAGTTGTTGACAGTTGCCTATCTAAGTAGCCTGATGTTAACGAGACTGCGATTGGATACTCACTTGTCATTCCAAAGTGCGTATCCAATCACAAGTTTCAATTTAGCAGGAAGCGGGAAGTGTTGCGCCGTAGCCAGACCGGGATAGAAGAGAAGGAGAACAAAAGGTTGATTAGGTGGCAGATATATTGTGGCGTCCCAGAAGAGTTAGTGCTGCAGGGAATTCTGGGAATTTGTCCTGTTGTGTTAATGTTGTGTTGCGGTGCAAAAATTCTCCCGAAATGTGTTTGTCATTGTTGTTTAGTGTGGTTTCATTATATGGCACATGTTTATGACAGTGTTAGCATTGTTCATACGGCCACCCTTAGAGTGACCTGTATGGCTGTTGACTAACTATGCATTCATTCACATATGTGTTTAAAAGTTAACAAGATCAATAAAAAAATCAATGATCGGACCGAGTGAAATATTTTCTTGATATCTTCAACTAAAGACCATTACTAAACCAGCTAACGCTACAATATTTTTACGAGGTCATTATCAAGAAGGATATTTTTAAGAGAAACTGCATCTTGTGAGACGATGTCGGCCAACCCCCGGAAGCTAGCTCAGCTGTTCTGGCGATCAAATGGGGAAATGTTTGCCATTTCCACTCCAACCAGCCTACAACGAGGGGTACCACTGGTTATACGGCGTCGAATAGTGAGTTCAAATATTAAATATTTTCACTTTTAATGTTTTTTTGCAATTTTAATTTCGACATTACCACATAAGATATGTTGTAATTGCTGATGCGGGTTTATTGATTTTTACATGTGCCAGAAAAGAACCCGTTTTGTACACTGTTGATGTGTTTCAATACTGGGTAGTGCGTAAATGTGTTTCTGTATAGTATTTCTCCAGCAATGGTCATGTGGTGACATCAATGATGGTATTTTGAGAGGTGATCATTGAAGTCGGACATGACTGAAGGCCTAGGTGGGAAACACACGGCCCGCCACTGTATTTGACATTAAATGTATAACAACATAATGTGGAGGCTCATGTTGGGAGATTTTTTGGCAAATGTACTCCTAATTGTATGATTTATACTGTTCACTACAAAGTCTATTAACAGTGTATTATTCAGCAAATGTATCAAAAACTTACAGTATTTGACATTAAATATCAACAGTAACAGCATAATACAGTAAATGTTCACTTTGAGAGATGTTTTGCCAGTTTTACTCCTATGTATTATTAAAGCTAAGCTACTGTACGCTAAGAGGAGAGTTTGCTCACCTTCTGTTCACTGCAAAGTCTATTGACAGTAAAGGTATTAAAAACATACATTATTTGACATTAAATGTATAGCAATGTAAAGTCGATTCTCGTATTGTGAGAGTTTTGGGCACCTAATTGTATGATTTAAGCTACGCTAAAAGGGTTTGCAAACCTCTTCACTAAAAAGTCTATTAACAGTTTAAGTATTCATAAAATGTATTAAAAACATACTTATTTGACATTAAATATATAGTAGCATAACGTAGAAGCTCATATTGGGAGATGTTTGACTTATTCACTCACAATTGTATGATTTAAGCTAGGAGTGTTTGCTAACCCCTTGTTTACTCCACAATGTATTAACAATGTAGTATACAGAAAAGGTATTAACAACATACAGAATTTGACATTACATTTTAAACAACATAGTAAATGCTCATATTGGGAGATTTTTGGCTATTTTACTCACAATTGTATGATTGAAGCTTGGCTAAACTACTCTAAAAGGAGCATTTGCTGACCTCCTGTTTACTACAAAGAGTATTAACAGTTTAATATTCACAAAAGGTCTCAAAAATATACAGTATTTGACATTAAATATATAGCAGCATGATGTAGAAGCAAATATCGGGAGAATTTTGGCGAATTTACTCACAATTGTATGACTTAAACTTGTCAGGACTTGATCTTTGGAGTTTGCTTTTCCGAGATGCAGCGGAAAGTTGGCACGGGCGAGACGGGAACCAAGGTACATGATTTATTTATTAAAAAAAAGATCAAACAAAAAGCGCGCACAATGGCGGAGAATAAGCTATGAAACCAAAAGACTATAGCAAAAAAGTACAAATGAAAAGCACGCACAGTGGCGGAAACTATGAACAATTAAACAAAACATTAACTGTGGCTTGATAAACAAAAACTTACTTGACATGGAACCGGCATGAAAAAGGAGCAGCAAGGATCATAAGGGTGTGCAGAAGCATATATGGGGTGCGAGGTCGTCAGGCCGAACAACAGAAAATGAATTAACTTAAATACTTATGGACATGATTAACAGGTGCGTGACTCAAAACAGGTGCGTGACATGACAGGTGAAACTAATGGATATCTATGGTGACAAAACAAAACTGCACAAAAAGTCCAAAAATAACGCCTGATCACACAGACATGACAGAGCCCCTCCCTTAAGGACAGATACCAGATGTCCAAAAAAAACAAAGATCAATAGTCATGGGAGGGCGGGAGGGGGACATGGCGGTGGGTCGCCAGCCCAAGTGGCCCCGAATCCACCGAGGCAAAGTCAAGTGGCGGCGGCGAGTGGAACGCCGCTGCAGCAGGCGAGGCGGGCGCCCAGGGATTGGCCACATTCGTGGCCGACTGGGAGGTGGGCGCACTTGGCGTGGCGGACGACCAGGTAGCGGCCATATCCGTGGCCGACGAGGAGACAGGCGCGTCGTCAACTTGGCAGGCGTGGCAGCTCGGCGTGGCAAGTCAGGCGGCGAAGCTCGGCGAAGCTCGGCGTGGCGCGTCCGGTGGCGAAGCTCGGCGTGGGTCTTGGTCTTGGTCTAGGCGTGGGTCTTGGTCTTGGTGTGGGTCTTGGCATGGCGGGTCTTGATCTTGGCATGGCGGGTCTTGGTCTTGGCATGGCGGGTCTTGGTCTTGGCATGGCGGGTCTTGGTCTTGGCATGGCGGGTCTTGGTCTTGGCATGGCGGGTCTTGGTCTTGGCATGGCGGGTCTTGGTCTTGGCATGGCGAGTCTTGGTCTTGGCATGGCGAGTCTTGGTCTTGGTCTTGGCTTAGCGGGTCTTGGTCTTGGTCTTGGTCTTGGTTTGGCGGGTCTTGGTCTTGGCTTGGCATGTCTTGGTCTTGGCATGGCGTGTCTTGGTCTTGGCATGGCGTGTCTTGGTCTTGACGTCGTGGAGCTGGTACCGGAGCTTGGCGTCGTGGAGCTGGTACCGGAGTTGGCGTCGTGGAGCTGGTACCGGAGCTTGGCGTCGTGGAGCTGGTACCGGAGCTTGGCGTCGTGGAGCTGGTACCGGAGCTTGGCGAGGAACTTGGAGTGGTGGAGCTGGTGCGGCGACAGGTGCTAGCCTTGGTGCAGGTGGAGGTGGCCTAGCTGGGGGTTGCGGCTTGGCAGGTCGGAAGACTGGTGAGGGCGGTCGTGCTGGAGGCTGTGGCTTGACAGGTCGGTAGACTGGTGGTGGCGGCCGTGAGGGAGGCTGTGGCTTGGCATTGTGATGCCGAGCCACCCCACCAACACAGCTCCCGACCCCAGCCCCCCCCCTCAAGGGGCGGATACCAGACGCGCTCCCTGCGGTCTGGAACTCTCTGTAGGGGTGGGCGGAGGAGGGCAGAAACTTCCCCATTAAATTGTCCAAATTGTCTTTCTTGGGCCTGGGATTGAGTGGGTGAAAAAAAATTGTTTTGTGTCTTGGGTGTGGCTTGAGTCCTGGGGAGCGGGGAATCAAAAGAAAAAGAATTCAGAAAAAAAAAATCATGGTTTTTGACGTCATCCGGGCGAAGCCGGGATGGCTGCTGCTTGCTTCCGCCCGGAGAGGGAGGGGCTTGTGGGAGCGGCGTGTCCTGCTGGCTCGCGGAAGTTCTACCTGACGTCCTTCGTCTGGAGCGGCGCTTCCGCGGCTGAGGTGACGCTGTGTCGTCCTGGGACCAAATGAAGTTTCTGTACTCCACGGAGGAGTAGCGCAGAGTTTCATCCTCCATCGCGCACAGGACCGCCCAAGAAGCCTCGTCCAAAATGTCCAACTCGGCCAACTTAGGTGCGGAAAAGCGGGTCTGCTGACGACCTACTGTCAGGACTTGATCTTTGGAGTTTGCTTTTCCGGGATGCAGCGGAAAGTTGGCACGGGCGAGACGGGAACCAAGGTACATGATTTATTTATTAAAAAAAGATCAAACAAAAAGCGCGCACAATGGCGGAGAATAAGCTATGAAACCAAAAGACTATAGCAAAAAAGTACAAATGAAAAGCACGCACAGTGGCGGAAACTATGAACAATTAAACAAAACATTAACTGTGGCTTGATAAACAAAAACTTACTTGGCATGGAACCGGCATGAAAAAGGAGCAGCAAGGATCATAAGGGTGTGCAGAAGCATATATGGGGTGCGAGGTCGTCAGGCCGAACAACAGAAAATGAATTAACTTAAATACTTATGGACATGATTAACAGGTGCGTGACTCAAAACAGGTGCGTGACATGACAGGTGAAACTAATGGGTAACTATGGTGACAAAACAAAACTGCACAAAAAGTCCAAAAATAACGCCTGATCACACAGACATGACAAAACTAGGCTAAGCTACGCTAAAAAAAAAAAAAAAGTGTTTGCTAGCCTCTTGTTTACTACAAAGTATTTATTAACAGTGTATCATTCCGAAAAATATATTAAAAACATACAGTATTAGACATGAAATATCTAGCAGCATAACGTAGAAGCTCATATCGGGAGATTTTTGGCTAATTTACTCACAATTGTATGATTGAAGCTCAGCTAAACTACTCTAAAATGAGCGTTTGCTGACCTCCTGTTTACTACAAAGTGTATTAACAGTTTACTATTCAGAAAAGGTGTTGAAAACATACATATTTGATATTAAATATATAGCAGCGTAATGTGGAAGCTCTAAATG
This sequence comes from Nerophis lumbriciformis, assembly GCF_033978685.3. Classification (NCBI taxonomy): domain Eukaryota; kingdom Metazoa; phylum Chordata; class Actinopteri; order Syngnathiformes; family Syngnathidae; genus Nerophis; species Nerophis lumbriciformis. The sequence goes on along the minus strand of NC_084558.2, from coordinate 25,223,128 downwards.
GGAGACGTTTGACAAATTTTCTCACAATTATAAAATTCAAGCTAGGCTAAATTATGCTAAAATGCCTCTTGTTTACTACAAATTATTAAAACAGTGCATTATTCAGAAAAGGTCTCAAAAACATACAGTATTTGACATGAAATATATAGCAATATATAACGTAGAAGCTCATATCGGGAGATTTTTGGCTTATTTACTCACAATTGTATGATTGAAGCTCGGCTAAACTACTCTAAAAGGAGCATTTGCTAACATCCTGTTTACTACAAAGTGTATTAACAGTTTACTGTTCAGAAAAGGTGTTGAAAACATACATATTTGATATTAAATATATAGCAGCGTAATGTGGAAGCTCTAAATGGGAGACAAATTTATTCACAATTATAAAATTCAAGCTAGGCTAAATTATGCTAAAAGGCGCATGACCTCGTGTTTACTACAAATAATTAAAACAGTGTATTATTCAGAAAAGGTCTTAAAAACATACAGTATTTGACATGAAATATATAGCAGCATAACGTAGAAGCTCATGTCGGGAGATTTTTGGCTAATTTACTCACAATTGTATGATTGAAGCTAACGTCCCCAAGTATATCAACAGTTTACTCTTTAGAGAAGGTATTGAAAACATAGAGTACATATTTGACATAAAAGGTATACAGTAGCACAAACCCCGTTTCCATATGAGTTGGGAAATTGTGTTATATGTAAATATAAACGGAATACAATGATTTGCAAATCATTTTCAACCCATATTCAGTTGAATATGCTACAAAGACAACATATTTTATGTTCAAACTCATAAACTTTATTTTTTTTTTGCAAATAATAATTAACTTAGAATTTCATGGCTGCAACACGTGCCAAAGTAGTTGGGAAAGGGCATGTTCACCACTGTGTTACATGGCCTTTCCTTTTAACAACACTCAGTAAACGTTTGGGAACTGAGGAGACACATTTTTTAAGCTTCTCAGGTGGAATTCTTTCCCATTCTTGCATGATGTACAGCTTAAGTTGTTCAACAGTCCGGGGGTCTCCCGGACTGCGCCACACATTTTCAATGGGAGACAGGTCTGGACTACAGGCAGGCCAGTCTAGTACCCGCACTCTTTTACTATGAAGCCACGTTGATGCAACACGTGGCTTGGCATTGTCTTGCTGAAATAAGCAGGGGCGTCCATGGTAACGTTGCTTTGATGGCAACATAAGTTGCTCCAAAACCTGTATGTACCTTTCAGCATTAATAGTGCCTTCACAGATGTGTAAGTTACCCATTTCTTGGGCACTAATACACCCCCATACCATCACACATGCTGGCTTTTCAACTTTGCGCCTATAACAATCCGGATGGTTCTTTTCCTCTTTGGTCCGGAGCACACGACGTCCACAGTTTCCAAAAACAATTTGAAATGTGGACTCGTCAGACCACAGAACACTTTTCCACTTTGTATCAGTCCATCTTAGATGAGCTCAGGCTCAGCAAAGCCGACGGCGTTCTGGGTGTTGTTGATAAACAGTTTTCGCCTTGCATTGGAGAGTTTTAACTTGCACTTACAGATGTAGCGACCAACTGTAGTTACTGACAGTGGTTTTCTGAAGTGTTCCTGAGCCCATGTGGTGATATCCTTTACATACTGATGTCGCTTGTTGATGCAGTACAGCCTGAGGGATCGAAGGTCACGGGCTTAGCTGCTTACGTGCAGTGATTTCTCCAGATTCTCTGAACCCTTTGATGATATTACGGACCGTAGATGGTGAAATCCCTAAATTCCTTGCAATAGCTGGTTGAGAAAGGTTTTTCTTAAACTGTTTGCTCACGCATTTGTTGACAAAGTGGTGACCCTCGCTCATCCTTGTTTGTGAATGACTAAGCATTTCATGGAATCTACTTTTATACCCAATCATGGCACCCACCTGTTCCCAATTTGCCTGTTCACCTGTGGGATGTTCCAAATAAGTGTTTGATGAGCATTCCTCAACTTTATCAGTATTTATTTCCACCTTTCCCAACTTCTTTGTCACGTGTTGCTGGCATCAAATTCTAAAGTTAATGATTATTTGCAACAACAAAAAAAAGTTTATCAGTTTAAACATCAAATATGTTGTCTTTGTAGCATATTCAACTGAATATGGGTTGAAAATGATTTGCAAATCATTGTATTCTGTTTATGTTTACATCTAACACAATTTCCCAACTCATATGGAAACGGGGTTTGTAAAATAAACGTAGTAAACTCGCAAGTGATTCAAATCTGGCGACATCTGATGCTAAAAAAGGCGAGAAGGTCGTCCTTATTGGAGAACGTTGGATTATATGTGGCGGTCCCAGCAGTGAATCCAAGACTTGATGGAGTTTCCAGCAATTTCTAGTGACAGCTGATAACCTGTGAAACATGGCTAGCAAACATTAACCCGCCTCTCAACATGATGGACTGTATTATGTCCTAATCTGCCAAGATAAGTACTCCTCATTTGCCGTCAAGATACAGATATGACGGCGACGCCTTTTTCCAGGCAAATTGCTCTTTTCAGCCGTCCAATCAGTCGATGGCGGCCGATTGAATTCCCTCCAAATTGGCACGGCCGCGTCGCCAACGCCACTTGAAATGAGGTTGCGACGTGATGATATTCCTTGGCTTATGATAATCCGCTCCATTTGCCGCTCGTCGTCGTCGCCCTTTCACGTGTCACTCTTTCAATCAGAGCGCCGGCTTAAAACTTTTGTCGGACGTTAATGAGATAATAGAACGATGTCAGCGGTGTTTGCCATCCGTGGAAAACTTTAGCTAAGTATGTCCGTTTATACGACAGTCGAGATAGCATCCACAAAGCGTCCAATCAGGAGAATAGAGCAATCAGCGTTTGCATCAGCGTGCTATTTCTTTCAGTGTTTACTTCCCAAAGGTTTTAATCAATGTGAAGCATTTAAAGCAACACTATGTGACAATTTGACCTCATAAATAACTGACAGGCTCACTCAATTTGTATTGTACTTGGATTACAGTTCAATTATTTCAGTACATTAAAATATTCATAAATCAATATTTTGCAATCAGCTAAAAATATTCATTTTTAAATGAATATTAGATTAAAATTTACCTAAGAGTTTAAAAACCACCCCTGAATAACTAAATTATGTTCCTATTACAATAAATACATGATGACTTAAAAATACCAAAGTACTAAGAGTAAATACAATCAAATATACCAAATATATTTTTCATTTTAAAACTTGAAACAAAATTACTCCCATAAAAAGTTAATGTATTTAAAATCCTGGAAAAAAAGGACATAATTTTTCCCACTATTACAATAAATAAATAATGACAAATAACATACTAAAATAAATACAATTACAAATACTAAAGAACTGTATTTTATTTTAAAACTTGAAACAGAATTTCACCCATGAAAAGTAAACTTTTGTTTAATCCCCCAAAAAATGACATTATGTCACTATTAGTAATGGCGTGATGACAAAAAACAAAAACAAAAAAAGCTATAAAAAAAAGTAATATAAAATTGTAAACATAATTGCACCCAATGAAAAGTAAAATGTATTATAATCCGTTTAAAAAAATAAATATATTTAAATACAGTAATAACTAATAAATTACTAAAAACGAATGTAATCAAAAAAATACTGAAGAGTTGTTTTTTATTTTAGAACTTGAAGCATTATTACACCCATTAAAAGTAAATGTTTGTATAATCCTGGGAAAAAATTTTTAGTAAAATAATAATGTATGGTATAACAAGTACTGGAAATACATTGAAACAAAAATACTAATTGATGTTTTAAACATGAAACAAATTTCCACCCATGAAAAGTTAACTTTTTTTATAATCCTGAATGTGAGGAACTCGCATGGCTGCCGTTTGTGTGACCCCAAGATGCAAGAACCAGGAGGAGGATGAGCAGGTAAGATGATTTTAATGATCATCAACAGAGAAAAGTAGCAGTCTTGCATACAACAGTTCCAAACATAAAGAGTCTATCATCGAGCACTGAGGAGTGCTCGAGAGAAAACATAAATAGACATATGCTGATTGGCAGCAGGTGTGGACCGGCTGCCAATCAACGGCAGGTGAGAAGAAAACAGTACTCAGCGGAACAAACAGGAAATATAACAAAATAAGAGCACTGACAGGAAGTAAATACAAAAACATGGAAACAAACCGAAATGAAGTGACAGATCGTCACACTGAAAAAAATAAGTGAAAGTGTTATACTATTATGATAGATTAAGAAATACAAATGAAATAAGAATAATTAATAAAGTAATACAATCAAATTAAATGCGGACTAATTTATTTATTTGTATTCAACTTTAGAAATGATCGATCTGTTATTGAAAGTTTATTGGTATATTGAATGAGTAAATAAATTATTTCAAAAACAGACATGGAACCTTAAATTTTATGGCAGAAAAAGGCAGCGTAAAAATAATACAAATAATTAGGTTTGAACTCCTCCCATGTAAAGTACATTTTGGAATAATTAATATATAAATGATTAAGTAGTAAAAAAATACATAAGAATTAAGATTCAAGAGTATTTTATATGCTAATTACATCAATCAAATAATTTTAAAAGTTCCTGAAATTTAGATCCCGGTATGATATTAAAAACAAATAATAATAATTTAGAGACATAAAATATTAAAATGTCGTCCCTGAAAAATAAACTTAAAAAATAAAAGTCTACTTCAGGCGAAAAAACCCATGAAATTATTGTGAATATTTTAATATTACATGAACTTTTTTTTTTTTAATATTCCAAAATGAATTAATATTTTTCTTTATTAAATTATGAATGGAATTTTGTTTATCGATCAATAAACCATCTCCAGGTGTGCATCTGTTCTCCTGGAAGAGGAAAAAGTGTGGCCCAAAGGAAGCGAGTGCAAGCCTCATCCTTTCCTCCGTGTGCTTCTCCCCCCCCTCGGTGTGTGTGAGTGTCATGCGTCTGTCAGCTGTCGGCGTTGCAGCGTTGATACCGAGAGCTGTCACTTCTCATCAGGCTGCGTAGCCGAGGCCTTTTGCAGCTGCCCGTCTGCAGGCCACAGGAAGTGCCAGTAAATGACAGCGCAGGGAAATAAAAGGAGAGCAGTTCAAACACAGACATGATGATAATGGAGGCAGAGCAGGAAGTAGAACAAACTCACTAAATACTGACATTTGTCTGAGAGTCTCCCTCTGCTGGTGACCTGCAGCAATTGCAGTTAACCATCACGCTGCGAGGCTTCAGTCAAATATTTTGGGACACCTCAATGTTCATCCATGAATCAGTTCTGAATCTTATTTGTTCAACATTGGTACATGTCTGCCAGCCATGAATCTGCTTGGAATCCTGTTAGTGTGTGATCACGTCAGCAACTACATATTGCAGAAAATACAGAAAAAATATTAAAATAATCCTCCTCCTTTTTCTTCTCCTCTTCCTCCTCCCTCTTTTTCTTCTTCTCTTCCTCCTTTTTCTCCTATTCCTTCTCCTGCTTCTCTTCCTCCTCCTTCTCCTTATTTTCCCTATTCTCCTCCTTCTCCCTCTTCTGCTTCTCCTCCTCCTTCTCATCTTTCTTCTTCTCATACTTCTGCTCTTCCTCAGCCTTCTCCTTCTTTTCCTCCTTCTCCCTCTTCTTCTTCTCCTCCTCCTTCTCATCTTTCCTCTTCTCCTACTTCTCCTCTTCCTCCTCCTCCTTCTCTTCCTCCGTTTTCTCCTATTCCTTCTCCTGCTTCTCTTCCTCCTCCTTCTCCTTCTTTTCCTTATTCTCCTCCTTCTACCTCTTCTGCTTCTCCTCCTCCTTCTCATCTTTCCTCTTCTCCTACTTCTCCTCTTCGTCAGCCTTCTCCTTCTTTTCCTTCTTTTCCTCCTTCTCCCTCTTCTTCTTCTCCTCCTCCTTCTCATCTTTCCTCTTCTCCTACTTCTCCTCTTCCTCCTCCTTCTCCCTTCTCCCCTTTCTCCATTGTCTCCTTCTCCTTCTTCTTGTCATTTCTCCTCATTTTCTTTCTCCTCCCTCTACTTCCTCTAATTCAAATTTTTTGCTCTTCCCTCCTCCTTTTTCCTTCTCCTTCTTTTCATTTCATATCATCCTTCTCTTTCGCCTCCTCCTCCTAATTCTTCTCTTTCTCCTAATTGTTCTCCTCCTCTTTCTTCTTTTCTTCCTCCTCCTTCTCCCTATCCTTCTTTTCCTCCCCTTCTCCTTCTTTTTTGTCCTTCATCCTTCTTCTTTCTTCTCCTTCTTTTCATTTCATATCCTCCTTCTCCTTCTCTTCCTCCTCATCCTTCTTTTCCTCCCTTTCTCTTTCTTTTTCTCCTTCATCCTTCTTCTTTCTTCTCCTTCTTTTCATTTCATTTCATATCCTCCTCCTCCTCCTCATAATTCTTCTACTTCTCCTAATGTTTCTCCTCCTCTTTCTTCTTCGCTTCCTTCTCCTTCTCGTCATCCTTCTTTTTCTCCCCTTCTCCTTCTTTGTTTCTCCTTCCTCCTTTTTCTTTCTTTTCATTCTTTTCATTTAGTATCCTTCTTCTCCTTCTCTTTCGCCTCCTCCTCCTCCTAATTCTTCTCTTTCTCCTAATTGTTCTTCTCCTCTTTCTTCTTCTCTTCCTCCTCCTTCTCCTCATCCTTCTTTTCCTACCCTTCTCCTTATTTTTTCTCCTTCATCCTTCTTCTTTCTTCTCCTTCTTTTCATTTCATATCCTCCCTCTCCTTCTTTTCCTCCTCCTTCTCCTTATCCTTCTTTTCCTCCCCTTCTCTTTCTTTTTTCTCCTTCATCCTTCTTTTTTCTCCTTCTTTTCATTTCATATCCTCCTTCTCCTTCTCTTTCTCCTCCTCCTCATAATTCTTCTACTTCTCCTAATGTTTCTCCTCCTCTTTCTTCTTCTCTTCCTCCTCCTCCTTCTCATCATACTTCTTTTCTTCTCCTTCTCCTTCTTTTTTCTACTTCCTCCTTCTTCTTTTACTTTCTTCTTTTACTTTCTTCTCCGCCTCCTTCGTCTCCTCCTCCTCCTTCTCCAAAGCAAAACCTCTCCAAGCAGAGCTCTTCTGCAGGGATGATTCCAACGAGAAAAATGTGCACGTTGCAGCAAAGTGCCAACTCGGCGTTTACTGTGGGTATCTGAGTGGCGTGAAGGAATAACACGCATGAGTGCTAAAGTTTGCATGTTTGGAATGACAGACTGTAAAGCCAACAAAAATGCCAAAGCTACAAAAAAGACAAAGTATTTCAGGCGCTAGTGTGCCCCCTAGTGGTTTTGCATGGCTGTGAATCTCGCACGGCTGAACAGTTGCACAATCACAGCAGTAAAAGTGCTGCATAAACAAAATCGAGATTTTGCGACCCCTCTGAAATATGTGTTTTCCTGACCACAAACCTGACAAAAATGGTCCACTCCGAAAACTGCTATTTCCTGCGGTTTGGGGTCTTCCCTGGGCGATTTCCCCAACCACCTGCTGTCTCGTGGGACCCCTCTGAAAACTACTGAGGAAATGAGACAAACACTGGCCAAGAAACGGTGCAAATGTGCCTCCTAGTAGCTGGAAATGTTTTTGTAGCACTTTTTTTCCCCCCGTTCAAAATATCACTTTTGTAATCTTGCAGAAACTAATAGGAAGCATAGCACAATTAAAAGATAGAATAAAAACAATAGAAATAGAAAACTCACAATAAAGTCCCAAATGCACGCACTCAAATTCAAACGCATGTTTTTGTGCTGTAAACATTTTTGTGTAATTGTTGTAGGGGGAAGAAGAGACGACAATTACCAGCGTCCAGAGGGAGTGTGCGTCTCTTTAGTCAAGGACTTGTGTTGTGTTGTGTTACATGAACGATATGAAACATGACAAAATGCCCACTCAAAGCCTATCAAAGATTCCCAAGTCCTCCCGCGGGAACTTCTATGTAGGCCAAAAGCTTGCTCTCAATCTCTCTCTCTCTCTCTATGTGTGTGTGTGTGTGTGTGTGTGTGTGTGTGTGTGTGTGTGTGTGTGTGTGTGTGTGTGTGTGTGTGTGTGTGTGTGTGTGTGTGTGTGTGTGTGTGTGTGTGCGTGCGTGCGTGCGTGCGTGCGTGCGTGCGTGCGTGCGTGCGTGCGTGTGTGTGCGTGCGTGCATTCGCATATTTTCCTGCCCGTCATTTAAAGTTAAAATAGAGATACACAAAAACATGACAACACAACAACAAGGACGTTGTCACATTTTGTCAGCTTTTTTTTGTCATCAATTAGCATTAGCATTCATTTGTAAACACACAGAAGCAAAAACAACACACAAAAAAGATCAATGTGTGTGAGTTCAAATATTTTGAGTGGCGTCTCCCCGCTTGTGTGTTTGCTGTAGTTTTTTTGGGAGGTTTTGAACCTTTTAAATGAGACACAATGTTTCCAGCAGATTATAAACACAAATATTGTGTGCGTTTTCTTTTTTTTAAATCTTGCTGAAGCACAAAGTGAACAAAAAAAGGAGGAAAAAAATGAACATTTCACAGGGGTACATTTTCTGCACATTTTGTGAAATCCATCCATCTATTTTCTACCGCTTGTCCCTTTCTGGGTCGCGGTGGGTGCTGGAGCCTATCTCATTTTGTTTTAATTCGCCAGCAGGCAGGAGACTCGCATGGATTTTTTTCTCTCTCTCTTTGCAGTTGGGGAAAACTCACAGTTCCTCATCAGACTGCATCCAAAAATGACTTCTTTTTTTTTTTTTTTCCAAAGCATGGATTTTTGGAAAAGTGGGAATGCTAGCATTACACAAAAACATTTTAAAAAGTGAGGGAAACCTTCTTGCCCCTCGTCGGGAGTTAAGGCAGAATCCAAAAATGTCACCTTTCTGCAAATTTTGCCAGGAAAATTGCACTTTTCAGAGGGGTCGCTAAATATTTGTTTTTCATGTGGCACCTTTCAAGACCCGAAGGTCTGTAGAAAAATAACTTCCCTATTCCTACATTAGGGCCCCGGTAGGACGGTTTAGAAAATGATCATTTTAAGAGGGGTCTACAAGTTGGGGAAACGTCCCTGACCCTCATCAGTGGTACTGAAGGACCCAATTATGGTAGAAAAGGACAATTTTGAAAGGGGATGATTTCCCACAAAATGTGTCTGTGTAGTAGTGAAAAGTGATTTTTGGCATGTTGCATCCACATTTTTCATTTGAAAAAGTTGAGGAGAACTTACCTGTCCTTCATCAGGGGGCCTAGCAGGACCTTATAAGCCTGCTCAGTGGCCTTGTGGTTCGAGTGTCTGCCCTGAGATGGGTAGGTTGTGAGTTCAAACCCCGGCCGAGTCGTACCAAAGACTATAAAAATGGGACCCATTACCTCCCTTTTTGGCACTCAGCATCAAGGGTTGGAATTGGGGGTTAAATCACCAAAATGATTCCCGAACTCAGCCACCGCTGCTGCTCACTGCTCCCCTCACCTCCCAGGGGGCGGAACAAGGGGATGGGTTAAATGCAGAGGGTAATTTCACCACGTACTTTAATTTTAACCAGGCCAAAAAAAAACCTGCACTTTTTTCAGAGGGGTCAACTTCTGTCAGTGGCAGATTTCCAAGGGGTCAACATTTGACAAAATTCTTAAGTCAAGATCCTGTTGCGAAATCTACTTTTTTTCCCCAGGTTGCTTTAACAATCCCTTTGCCACTCGGGAGGTCAAGAAACGTTTCTCCCCTCATCAGGGCTTCAGACTGAGCTGGAAATTAAATGGCAGAAAACAGAAGTTTTCCATTTTTTAACGATTCTCTGTGTATATCCGGTCGACTACAAAATCGGTGGGAATGTTTTTAGTTTCCAGGGAGATAAATTATTTTTTGTTGCAATTGACATAAAATTAAAGGGGAGGCTCGCCTCAAGTCGAAGTTCACTAGTCAGGAGCTGCAAAATGAATGGCAACAAAGCACAGTGAGTCACGCGTCAAATTAAAGGTCTTGATGAGAGCTTTCTTGAAATGTGTTTTGTTTTGTTAATGCAGCAAAGACGTGCGGTCAGGGTGGGCAAGTGAGGCAGAACCTCACCTGTTTTTGATGGGGAAAAAAAGGCATACAATAAACATAAATATTTCTTTATTAAACAGTGTTAAATGTATTTTCTGTATGATTACAAGTTTGTTTTTTTAACCATTCTTTTCAGTAAAAATCTCAAAATGTGCACGTTTCCTGATCACATAGAGTGCAGGAAACTGATATGAGGCTGTCGCTATAGACTAGGGTTAAAAATATTGGTTTAATTGAGTTAAAAAAATTTGGCCAGGGGCCGGGCTCTATATATATATATATATATATATATATATATATATATATATATATATATGTATGTATGTATGTATGTATGTATGTATGTATGTATGTATGTATGTATGTATGTATGTATGTATGTATGTATGTATGTGTATATATATATACACACACATATATATATAGGTATATTAATATATATGAGTATATATTTATAATAATTTATATTAAATTAAATTTGATTATAAAATGTAAAAAAAACAAATATGTGTATATATGTAAAAAAAAAAAAATATATATATATATACACATACATATATATATACATACATATATGTGTATATATATATATGTGTATATATGTATATATATATATACATATATACATACATACATATATATAGCATATATATATATATATATAAATAGCATATATATATATATATATATATACATATATATATATATATATATATACATATATATACATAAATATGTATATATATGTATATATATGTATACATATATATATGTGTATATATATATATGTATATATATATGTAAATATGTATATATGTATATATATATGTATACATATATATATGTATACATATATATATATATATATGTGTATATATACGTATATATGTATACATATATATATATATATATATATATATATATATATATATATATATGTATGTATGTATGTATGTATGTATGTATGTATGTATGTGTATATATATACACACACATATATATATATAGGTATATTAATATATATGAGTATATATTTATAATAATTTATATTAAATTAAATTTGATTATAAAATGTAAAAAAAACTAATATGTGTATATATGTAAAAAAAAATATATATATATATATATATATATACACATACATATATATATACATACATATATGTGTATATATATATATGTGTATATATGTATATATATATACATATATACATACATACATATATATATATAGCATATATATATATATATATATATATAAATAGCATATATATATATATATATACATATATATATATATATACATATATATACATAAATATGTATATATATATATATATATATGTATACATATATATATGTGTATATATATATATGTATATATATATGTAAATATGTATATATGTATATATATATGTATATATGTATACATATATATATATATGTATACATATATATATATATATGTGTATATATACGTATATATGTATACATATATATATATATATATATATATATATATATATATGTGTATATGTATATATATATATATATATGTGTATATATGTATATATATGTGTATATATGTATATATATATATAAATGTATATATGTATACATATATATATGTATATATATATATGTGTATATATGTATATATATATAATTGTATATATATATATATATATATATATATATATATATATATATGTATATATGTATATATGAAAACATATATAAATGTATATATTTGTATATATATACATATATATATATATATATGTATACATATATAGATACATATATATATATATATATATATAAATATATATATATATATATATATGCTGTATATATATAAATACATATATATATATATATATGTATATGATCTGTCTTATTGCAGATTAGACAAACAGCCTTTTCCTTACACTGAACAAAAAAAAGTCATATGTCCACTGATGTTTAAAAACTCTACACTCTGAGTCTATTTTACGTTTCCCCAACGATTTCATAATTTTTTCCCCCCCGTGTACTAATTCACTGCGGCGAGAGCGTGATGATGTCACGTTATCGATGGTAAAATGCATTTCTAGACAACATGATATGCCTGAGCGTCTGGGAGACCTCAAGAGTAACAAGCAGTAGAAAATGGATTGATGGATTTGCTAGAAAGGACAGATTAAAAAATTATAATAAAAAAAAAAAATTTGTATTTTGTACTCGGGACTACCCGCGGACCGGATTTTGGACGGTGGCGGGCCGTATCTGGCCCACGGGCCATAGTTTGTGGACCCCTGCTATAGACGTTTGTGTGCATGCAATCTTACCAACTTTGAATATAAATATGCTTGATTTTGGATTTGTATTGAATTTGCATATGTGGATCGCTTTTTTGCTTTTGTGTCGACGAGACATTCCTACCACAAACCAGATACACAAATAACTGTGACCTACACACTCCCCTGAACAACCAGCAGAGGGCACTGTAGCCAGAGCGGTCTGGGTCACAGAGCATTATATTCATTATATGCAAAATGCCCGGAGTTCTCTGCACAAAAACAATCCACATCTTTACAGAGAGAATGCACAACGGGCCTGAGCTAGCTAACGTTAGCGTTTTATTTACTAATGCTAATTTATCCAGTTAACCTGAAAGACCGTGCTAGCTGCTTATTTTATTGTATCAATGCCGTTTAATGACCTTGTCCCGATGTAGATACTGATCTCTTATCAGTGTAATGTGTGTCAAATCATCCCAAAAGTCATGACGTAATATGACCCTCCCTAGTGTGCCTCTGATTGGCTCGCCAGTGTCTGTGACCCAGACCGCTCTGGCTGCAGTGCCCTCTGCTGGTTGTTAAGGGGAGTGTGTAGGTCACATTTATTTGTGCATCTGGTTTGTGGTAGGAATGTCTCATCGACACAAAAGCAAAAAAGCGATCCACATATGCAAATTCAATACATATACAAATACAAAATCAACCATATTTATATTAAAATCTCAAAAATATATTTACAAATACACGTTTATTTGTACAAATTCTTGATTTATTTGTATGTCACATTTTTATATTTATAAATTTTATTTGTATATATTTTCAAATCTCAAAAATATATTTACAAATAGGCGTTTATTTATACAAATTATTTATTTATTTATATATCACATTTGTGTTTGTATATTTATTAATATTTGCATATGTATTAATATCATATTGATATATATAAGTTGATGAGAGACAATTCTACATCCATACTGTAGTACTCTTAGTCGCCACACACACTGAGTCACTATGAAGTGGGGTGGCGTACGTGAGCTAGCAGGCGCTTGTTGCTACCACATCATCTTTATGAATGAATATGTGACTACCAAGATGGAGGATTGTATAAACAAGCTCCAAAATGTCTCCGAATTGGTCTTTTTTTACGGGAAAAACATCTTGAAAGAAAACAAATCACCATACCAATAAGGCCAGTCTGTATTTTTTTAGTGCGCGTATCGATTGCGGGGAAAGTGTATAAATATAAACACACCTCAAGCAAGCATTAAAGAAGTTTCACAGGAGCGGCGAGGAGACAAGAGGCGGTGTTTAACAGGACTATTAGCACAGGATGGCGTAGCGATCAATACCGCCAGTTGGAGACAAGTAGCATCTTTGTCCTCCTGATGTGTTATTCATGCCCCAGCCTCCTCCTCACAGGCCCTAAAGACATTATCGGTGCCACGCAAAGGTGAGAAATGTCCCTGGAAGTTGATATCAAAGGCAGAAATTGTTTCTTTGTCTCCAAATTGCATCCTATCGTTTGCCGCAACATGCTAAGTGATGGACGCTGCAGGAGACGTCACGTTGGGCCTATTAGGACTTAATTGCTTCATTAATGGCTGCTCCTCTCGTGCTGCTCGTGTGTGCTTTAACCTTTCAGCAGTTCCCTAACAAATCACTTCATTGTTGTTTTAATACAGCGCATATTGATCCGTCTTCTTCTTCTTCTCTTTAGGAAGCGCGCGCAGTGAGTAAATGTCGGACTTCGTCCTCCAGATGTCTTCCCTGAACTCCAGTTGCTCCTGCGGCGTGGTGGCGAGTCGTCATCGCTCTTCATCGCCGCTAACAATTAGGTAATGAAATATTGATCTTACAACTTGGATTCATATTGATGCTATTAGCTTTGCATTGATAAATCACCACCCAGGAAGACATTAGTGTGTCCATCTGATGGATACGCCGCACAAACTCCAAAACAGGGTTCTCCTAACTCAGGGGTCGGCAACCCAAAATGTTGAAAGAGCCATATTGGACCAAAAATACCCAAAAAAATCTGTCTGGAGCCGCAAAAAATTAAAAGCCATATTACATACAGATAGTGTGTCATGAGATATAAATTGAATTAAGAGGACTTAAAGGAAACTAAATGAGCTCAAATATAGCTACAAATGAGGCATTATGATGCAAAATGTACATATAGCTAGCCTAAATAGCATGTTAGCATCGATTAGCTTGCAGTCATGCAGTGACCAAATATGTCTGATTAGCACTCCAACAAGTCAATAACATCAACAAAACTCACCTTTCATGCACAACCTTAAAAGTTTGGTGGACAAAATGAGACAGAAAAAGAAGTGGCATAAAACACGTCCTAGAAAGTCGGAGAAAGTTATACATGTAAACAAACTACGGTGAGTTCAAGGACCGCCAAAATTAGTAGGACAAAACGGCGCTCGCCAAATACTCGAATCAGTGAAGCATGTTTAATATAAACAGTGTGCTTTATAACAATTAGGGAGGTTTGTGTCATGTTTGTCCTCCTACAGAAACCATATTAAAACAAAAATAGATTTTTTTCCCCTCATCTTTTTCCATTTTTCATACATTTCTGAAAAAGCTCCAGAGAGCCACTAGGGCGGCGCTAAAGAGCCGCATGCGGCTCTAGAGCCGTGGGTTGCCGACCCCAGTCCTAACTTCTTCCACTGCGTATGGAAAATTTCCACATTCTTAATATTTTCTATCAAATACCACTGTACTGCTTAGTGTCATCATATTTTATAATATTGGGGCAACTAAATCCCCTTTTTGAGAGCGTCAACATACTCAAAAACATACCAAATCCATACCAAGCGATGTTTAATTTGATGAAAAACAGATAAAAAATGCCTTCTGAATATCTAAAGTGACGTAATGACAGTTTGATTGGGGATGGCGAGGAGCAGTTTTCACCGCCAGGCTCCGCCCACTATGGATAGGTACAGTTAAGAACTGAGCAATCCAGCACTTTAGGGTGTCATCATGATCGTCATTTGTACCAATTATGATCAAAATCTGAATTTGTGGAGCCGAGTTATTAACGTGTTTTGTGGCGAAGCATCAGGTCAAAGTTTGGCGCCATGCCACACCTACATTCTTGATAGCGTAGGCCGGGGGTCAGCAACCCGCGGCTCTCGAGCCGCATGCGGAATCTTTAGTGCCACCCAAGTGGCTCCCTGGAGCATTTTTAAAAAAGGATTGAAAATGAAAAAAAAATGGGGGGAAAATATATTTCTTTGTTTTAGTATGTTTTTGGTTTGAGGACAAACATGACACACACCCAATTGTTAGAAAGCCCACTGTTTAATATGTTTGTGTGTATGCTTCACTGATGAAGAGTATTTGGTTTTGTCCTACTGATTTCGGCGGTTCTTGAACTCACCATAGTGTGGACTGTGACGCAACAGTTTGTTTACATGTAAAATTTTCCACTCCTTCTTTGTCTCATTTTGTCCACCAAAAGTTTTATGCTGTACATGAATGCACAAAGGTGAGATTTGTTGATGTTATTGACTTGTTGGAGTGCTAATCAGGCACAAATGTAGCTTACCACCATGGGAATGAATGATGGGTTCCCACTTCTCTGTGAGCGCTTTGAGTATCTAATAATAGAAAAGCGTGATATAAAATCTAATCCATTATTATTATTATTATTATTATTATTATTTGGTCAGTGCATGACTGCAAGCAAATCAATGCTAACATGCTATTTAAGCTAGCTATATGTACATATTGCATCATTATGCCTCGTTTGTAGGTATATTTGAGCTCATTTAATATCCTTTACTTTTATCCTCTTTGTATATAATTTATATTTGCATGTCTCATGACACATTATCTGCATGTATTATTGGCTGCATTTCTGATAGTTGTTTGTGTGCCATGTTGTTCCAGACCACAGCAAACATTACCTAGCTTGCCATAGATTGTAATAAAAGAAGACAGCCTGCCATTTCCTTTAACTTGGACACACACATCTATACCTTTGGCCTTTGAAAGCCAGTAATTTCCAGGAGTTATCTCACCTTCTGAGTATCCTCTGATTTACTGATGGTTTCTAATATTGTAAAAATGTGTAGAATAAATATTAGATTTCAACATTTCTGTCAAAGAACATTTGCTTCAGCCTGCGACACATAATCATTTTTGATAGTAGGCTATTACAGCTAATATAGACACTTATGTCATGGGTTGCCTTCATTATAACACTTATATAAGGCTTTTCATTTTTTGCGGCTCCAGACAGATTTGTTTTTTGTATTTTTGGTCAAATATGGCTCTTTCAACATTTTGGGTTGCCAACCTTGGGCGTAGGCAAACAATATTTGCATTTCATCACTGACCATCAGTTTAGTATCTGTCTGTGATCATCTAAAGTGAAGTGATGACAGTATGACTGGTGATGGCGAGGAGCGGCTTTTGCTGCCAGGCCCCACCCACTTTGAATGGGTACGGACAGGTACTGACCCATCCGGCACTTCAGGGTGTCACCATCATCATTTGCATATATTATGATCAAGATCTGTATTTGTGGAGCCGAATTATTCAAGTTTCGTGTGTAAAATTTTGTGGCGAGCCATCAGATCAAAGTTCGGCTCCATGCCACGCCCCCCATCCTTTATCATTGCCTATCTGTCTTGTCCATCCATCCATTTTCTACCACTTGTCCCTATTTGGGGTCGCGGGGGGTGCTGGAGCCTATCTCAGCTGCATTCGGGCGGAAGGCGGGGTACACCCTGGACAAGTCGCCACCTCATCACAGCTATCTGTCTTGTATCTGTCACTTTAACTGCGGCTAATTTGGTGGAAGTCTCTTGGAGGAGTTCGGTAAAGTACGACCCCTGTTTTTAGCCTATGAAAACCAAGATGGCCGACTTTCTATTTATTTTCAAATATGGCTTCTTGAGACTTTTATGTGCAAACTCTCATGATTGACGTCTCCATCGATTTTTGTGATGATATGTGAATATTCTAGCAGGGGCTTTTTTTTCTCAAATTTTTTATGGGGCACTAATGAGTGAATTAAAACATTTCGTTCTGCACCTGCAAAAATTGTTACATTTTCGTGCAGGTTAAGAGCCTCATAAATGGCATTGAAGTGGGAGGACAGCAATGAGCAGATCAATTTCAATACAGCCTTTGCAGCTTTTTGCTGCCCGGGCCCTAATTACAACTTTCAGAAAAGCAGTAACAAAAAAAGGTCAAAGATTAGTGTTGCTTTAAAAGTTTTGGGGAATTAGTAAATACTAGTTATGGCGCCTAAGTGAGTGTTTGGCGCACATACTAGCCGTATTGACACTGATACTGTGTTTCTGTTTCATAATGGCGAGTTATTGATATTGAAGATGAAGTGCAACAACAGTGGTCGTCTCCACTTAGCATTGCGTCGGCATTAGCAGTTTCGTGAGCATCAAGTGGCGAAAGGAGACCCATCGAGTCCTGCTGCTACATTGGTCGCACTGCTGTTTTTTTTACACAGCTCATCATTGTGATGTGTTTGTGCTCTCCATTGAACATGAACGTAAACATGACACCAGAAATTACTGTTAACCCGGAAATGGAAGTCCAGTTTGGTGACTATTTTTTATGATCTCCAACAAATACCGTACAGTAATACCTAGAGATGTCCGATAATATCGGACTGCCGATATTATCGGCCGATAAATGCTTTAAAATGTGATATCGGAAATTATCGGTATCGGTTTCAAAAAATAAAATTGATGACTTTTTAAAACGCCGCTGTACGGAGTGGTACACGGGCGTTGGGAGAAGTACAGAGTGCCAATAAACCTTTGCATGCCGGCCCAGTCACATAATATCTACGGCTTTTCACACACTCAAGTGAATGCACTGCATACTTGGTCAACAGCCATACAGGTCACACTGAAGGTGGCCGTATAAACAACTTTAACACTGTTACAAATATGCGCCACACTGTGAACCCACACCGAACAAGAATGACAAACACATTTCGGGAGAACATCCGCACCGTAACACAACATAAACACAACAGAACAAATACCCAGAAACCCTTGCAGCACTAACTCTTCCGGGACGCTGCAATATACACCCCCCGCTGCCCCCTGTAACCCCCCCACCCCCCAACCCAACCCAACCCCGCCCACCTCAACCTCCTCATGCTCTCTCAGGGAGAGCATGTCCCAAATTCCAAGCTGCTGTTTTGAGGCATGTTAAAAAAAATAATGCACTTTGTGACTTCAATAATAAATATGGCAGTGCCATGTTGGCATTTCTTTCCATAACTTGAGTTGATTTATTTTGGAAAACCTTGTTACATTGTTTAATGCATCCAGCGGGGCATCACAACAAAATTAGGCATAATAATGTGTTAATTCTAGACTGTATATGTCGGTATCGGTTGATATCGGAATCGGTAAGTAAGAGTTGGACAATATCGGAATATCGGATATCGGCAAAAAAGCCATTATCGGACATCTCTAGTAATACCGTATTTTCAGAACTATAGAGCACATCGGTATATAAGCCACACCCACTACATTTTAGGGAAAAACATATTTTTCCATATATTAGCTGCACCCGACTATAAGCCGCAGATCTATATGTTGGGAAATGAGTTATTTACACAAATGTTTATTTACATACCTTAATTGTTTCCAAACAGTGCCTGTAACACGGCAGTCAAACGGTGGATCAAACAAAACTGAAGTCATGGACCCACCAGCTGCGGAAACTAGCTCTCCAATCAGCTAAAGAACCTCAATACCTCCACGGTGACATCTTGGTGAATTTACTGAGAAATTTGTGAATTTGAGACAATACAAAAAGAATGCCCTTGTAAGTTAATAATACTAACACAGACACTCGTAAACGTGTTAGCATATTAGCTAAAGCATTACGATGGCACGTACAAAAATGCATGAAAACACTCTAACAGCCATCACACATGGGACGGTTTAGTAAGTATAAACCGTTTAAGTTAATGGTAGAACTTACAAAGGTTGGTTTGGAGTGATGAATGAAAAATCCATTCGAATAAAAACGCTATGGACGGCTGGAAGACTGAACGGCACTTCTACTTTAGGTTGAAAGAACTAAATGGAAGGACACTGCAGCACTTGCAGTGAGCAAACTCGTCCAAAAGATGGCGTCATAGCATAACATTAACACACCTTATCAGTGTGTTTGCTTGTTTTTTTAGACTATTGTATTGTGGCCGCCAGGAAAGAAAAATCAATTCAAAACGTAGGTTAAAAAGTAACAGTTTATAGTCCGGAATTTATGGTACATGTAAAATCATTAATAAGACTTAATTTAAGATTTAATTTAGGTTAAAAAAAAATATGTAGAATATGCAAAAACTGGAGAGGGAAGTCTGGGGGTCTCTGCTGGAGCTGTTGTCCCCGCGACCCGATTCCGGATAAGCGGTTGAAGATGGATGGATGGATGTATGGATGCAAAAACTGTTCAAATCTAATACATAGTAAAGCTGCAATAGAATATATCTAAATTAGGGGTGTCCCAATCCGATACCTACAAAAAAACCCCAAGTATCTGATGTTATCGACTTGTATCTAAAATCCCCGAAACAAGCATCCCTACAGCGCATTTGTCTGTGAAAAGCTGGACAGCCAGTTAACATCTAAATGGGGACGTCGTGGTGCAGTTGGGAGAGTGGCTATGCCAGCAACCTGAGGATTCCTAGTTCGATTCCCACCTTCTACCAACCTCGTCACATCCGTTGTGTCCTTGAGCAAGACACTTCACTCTTGCTCCTGATGGGTAGTGGTTAGGGCCTTGCATGGCAACTCCCGCCATCAGTGTGTGAATGTGTGTGTGAATGGGTGAATGTGGAAATAGTGTCAAAGTGCTTTGATTACCTCAAAGGCAGAGGTGGGTAGAGTAGCCAGAAATTGTACTCAAGTAAGAGTACTGTTACTTTAGAGATTTATTACTCAAGTAAAAGTAAGGAGTAGTCACCCAAATATTTACTTGAGTAAAAGTAAAAAGTATGTTGTGAAAAAACTACTCAAGTACTGAGTAACTGATGAGTAACATACACACACATATCATATATATATATATATATATATATATATATATATATATATATATATATATATATATATATATATATATATTATACACACACACACTTATATATATATATATATATATATATATATATATATATATATATATATATATATATATATATATATATATATATATATACACACACATATATACAGTATATAATTTATATTTATTTATTTTGCCGTTTTTGTTTACATGTTAAAGGTGTTTTAATGAATATACATGCATGTTTAACACATATAGATTCCTTTCTTTCATGAAGACAAGAATATAAGTTGGTGTATTACCTGATTCTGATGACTTGCATTGATTGTAATCAGACAGTAGTGCTGATAGCGTCCACGTTTTCAAATGGAGGAGAAAAAAAGTTCCTCCTTCTGTCTAATACCACATGAAAGTGGTTGGTTTTTGGCATTTTATTTGTCCAGCTTCCATATTCGTTTTTATACACTTTACAAGAAATACATTGGCGACAAACTCCGTAGCTTGCTAGCTTGTTTGCGCTGGCTTTCGGAGACAGACAACATTCACACTCACATTCACACACTAGGGCCAATTTAGTGTTGCCAATCAACCTATCCCCAGGTGCATGTCTTTGGAGGTGGGAGGAAGCCGGAGAACCCGGGGGGAACTCCACACAGAAAGATCCCGAGCCCGGGATTGAACCCAAGACTACTCAGGACCTTCGTATTGTGAGGCAGACACACTAACCCCTCTGCCACCGTGCTGCCCTTTTCTTCTGTTTTAGTTATTTACAAAAGATAAACACGGTAGGCTATAGGCTACTAAAAGCTAGCAGCTACACAACAGCTAAGCAAACAGTAGCACACAAGCGAGACATACATAATAACAGTCCTTAATTGAACAATATTGTAGTGTAAAAAAAACATGTTTCAATATACACAAGTATCAAACAATTATGGTTACATATTACATACCCAGCGCACAAGGCATATCAGAAAGTATCCAGTAACAAACGTGTCCGCATGTTTCTACTTACTGCGTCATGCACTTAATTTATGAATTATTTTGACCACTCGGGGTCGCCAACTGCCAAACTGCCATTATTTCACTTGATCACACTTTTTCTAACATACCACACCACCAAATAATGAAAGTATCTACTCTGAGTAACGCTGATATCACATCAAAAATATTGGTATCGGCCAATACCCGAGGCTATTTTTTGCTGATCATTGAATGAGTGATACTAAAAATGCCGACGACATATACCATTCTCAACTGCCACAATCGAGGTGGGAGAGATATTTTAAGCTTTTATCGCAATCCTAAGCTTATTTCTGGACAAACGGCTGAAAAGAAGAGATAACGACTAAGGGTTGCTGGATCGCTGCAATCAACCGAGATGTGACGTGCTATGACGACTTTGCTTGTTCAGATCGTTTTGATTTCAGGTGATTAAGAACATTTGTAAGTAAAAGTGATTCTAAAAAAATGGCATTCCCACTTTGCATTAACTTGATGTGCATGGTCAAAGAACTTTGATAGTAGTTGCACTGATAGAAAATACTCACTTCTCTCATCCGGGCTGTAACTTCCACATAAAACAGACGCGAAGCGACATGAGAACAACATTCTTCCCCGGATGGATAGGAGGGAAAACAAATTGTCCACCCTGAGATTGGTAGGTCGTGAGTTCAAACCAAAGACTATAGAAATGGGACCCGTTACCTCCCTGCTTGGCACTCAGCATCAGGGGTTGGAATTGGGGGTTAAATCACCAAAAATGATTCCCGGGCGCGGCAACCGCTGCCGCTCACTGCTCCCCTCACCTCCCAGGGGGTGATCAAGGGTGATGGGTCAAATGCAGAGAATAATTTCGCCACACCTAGTGTGTGTGTGACAATCATTGGTACTTTAACTTTGACTTTAACTTAAATACCTTTTGAAAGCTACTTGCAATACCAGAATCCAACAGAGAGGCAGCACCTCCATAAAGTGGTCTGCGTGTATGCTGGAGCTTCCAGTGAAGAAGCTGAGCCACAAACATTTAAAGACTATGAATATTAGGCAGTTTTTTCAACAAGAAGTATTGCAACATATTGAGAACAACGCCTGCTGTGATTAAAAGGACGATGATTCAGGTTTGTGAATCTTATTTGAAGAATGTTACCCTGCTCGTTTGTTAGATTTTAGCTTACTATCAGTAAAGTTATGCCAGCAAGTTAATGCTAACATGGGAAGACTGCAAATATAGCAATAGAAATCGATTAAAGAGCTTCCATTGTTCGCATTGTCGCTGTTCAGCTTGAGGCCTGAAGAGGTCAGTAACGTGTTTTGCAGAATGTCGGAACAAACAAAAAAGAATATGTTTACGCTCGTAAATCTACATATGAGCATACTTGCCAACCTTGAGACCTTCGAATTCGGGAGATGGGGGGGCGGGGGGGGGGTGTATATATTATATATTAGAGATTAGAGATGATAAAGCCTTTGAAATGTAATATCGGAAATTATCGGTATCGTTTTTTTTTATCATCTGTATCATTTTGTTTATTTTGTTTTTTTAGTTAAATCAACATAAAAAACACAAGATACACTTACAATTAGTGCACCAACCCAAAAAACCTCCCTCCCCCATTTACACTCATTCACACAAAACGGTTGTTTCTTTGTGTTATTAATATTCTGGTTCCTACAATATATATCAATATATATCAATACAGTCTGCAAGGGATACAGTCCGTAAGCACACATGATTGTGCGTGCTGCTGGTCCACTAATAGTACTAACTTTTATCAGTTAATTTTACTAATTTTCATTAATTAATAGTTTCTATGTAACTGTTTTTATATTGTTTTACTTTCTTTTTTTATTAAAGAAAATGTTTTTAATTGATTTATCTTATTTTATTTTATTAATTTTTAAAAAAAGGACTTTATCTTCACCATACCTGGTTGTCCAAATTAGGCATAATAATGTGTTAATTCCACGACTGTATATATCGGTATCGGTTGATATAGGTATCGGTAATTAAAGAGTTGGATAATATCGGAATATTGGATATCGGCAAAAAGCCATTATCGGACATCCCTAATATATATATATATATATATATAATCAGTTAATGAATGAATATATCCGTTCCTGCCACCGTGTTCAATGGAGAAGTCTGATCTACAAAATGTGCAGGCAGCATACCCCTTCCCCTTCGAACTGTCCTGGATGAACTGAAATTATTTTTTCCAATCATTTTGGAACTTGCAAGCGTACTTCTTCTTGTTACTCGTCGTCGCCATGTCTCTTCTTCGTTCTTCTGCTTCGTCTCTGTTATGTTTTTGGACATTACTACTTGCCCTAGTTTTGAAGCAATGCATGATGGGAATCCGGATGTTGTGTGTCAGTGTATTGACGTGCCGGCTGGAATAAACACACGCTGAGAAATAGCTCCGTGCCTGTCTACTTTATGGGTTATAGATAAACCTATGGATAACGGAGACATATATAATAGTCTCCTTTTCAGGTGAGAGACGATGCTAAAGGCAGTGCCTTTAAGGCACGCCCCCAATATTGTTTTCCGGGTGGAAATCGGGAGAAATTCGTAAGCATGGTTGCCCCGGGAGATTTTCGGGAGGGGCACTGAAATTCGTGAGTCTCCCGGGAAAATCGGGAGGTTTGGCAAGTATGCATATGAGCGCTGTGGCATAGCTAACAAAATGGTGGTCGAAGCAATAGCCATTGTTCAAATTCAAAGAAGAAGAAGCGCCATGCTCTGGCCTTTATAAATGTAAAAGCTCCATAGTAGCACTCTCACACATGTCAGCTGTCAGTCGGATGAGGCGGCAGTCCGGCAGCACACTCAGTCAGACAACATATGTCAGAGCCTCGCTGCTTCCTGACATGATCTACTCCCAGCGCCCACACACACAAAAAAGGCCTGCTTGCTGCCGGGAGCTGCTAACATGATCTCTGGCGTCTGGCGGGCGACTAAGTGATGCTGTCAGCGCAGCCAGTCCTGCCTGACACGACAAACGCAACATGGCGTGCACACACAGACACACACCACTCAACCTTTTACTCCACATTTATGCGTCTCCTCGCTTCGACTGAACAAAAATTATGTCTTCACAAAAATATAATAACGCAAATTTTTTGGTTAAATTGATGCACATTTAGAGCTGTTTCTGATATTTTGGCCTTCTGATTTTAATGTAAAGCAACCACTAGTAAAAGCACAAGTTTGGATACACAGCTCATTGGCTGGGCCAGGTGTACCTAATGCTGTGACCTGTTTCAAACGGCAGAAAAGCTTACCATTTGTTTGGCGTTGCTGCTATCTGCCGGTAGAGATGAAGAACTGCATTCACCATAACTTGGACATTTAATATTTTCCTTTTAAGTATTTTAACATTAATTAGAGCAATGACCACTTCTGTATAATATCAACAAACTATAATAATAGAATAATTAAAATAAAATAGATATTTTCTTTTTCATTTTCTCTATTTTATGCTCATTTACACCTATTGCAGCTGCCCACATGATGTGAATTTTTAATACTGGGTTTAACTAGCTTTTTTATCTTATGTTGTATTTTTCCTTTGTATAATGTTTGGTAATGCATGTATTCTTTGTATTTTTATTTTATATGCTACTATATGGACCCCAGGAAGGCTAGCAGTCGCCTTGGCGTCAGCTACTGGGGATCCATTCAATAAACAATAAACAATACACTTGGACAATTCAATTTTTATTATTGAATTGTATTATCTACATAATATCTACTATCTATTACATGTACCTTTATGATTATGATCATGTTTTCTTTTAATTATGTTTAAATGTATTTGAGTACTTTAAAAAAAAAAAAAGTATATAACTCAAATGTGTTATTATTGTTAAAAGTTACTGATTAAAATTTTTAAAAAGTTGCTAATGAAAACCAGAAAAAAATCAAAAGTTTGTTAATGATGCAACACTTTTATGTTTTAAAGTGATTTTTAAACAACTTTTTATTTGTATTGTTTAGATTAGTGTTCTCTTCCTTAGTTTACTGTTTCACTTCCTGTCTGAGTCCCTGAGGGCTGTTTCCCTCACCTGTCCCTGAATAGCAACCTGTTCATGGTTGCCAATCAGGCTTCTTTATATGCAAGCCTGCCCTGCAGTCAGGGCTGGAGGATTATCAAGTGCTGACAACTATTACTGTTTGTGTTGTGTGTAAACTGCTCAGTTATTGGTTACCTTTGCTTGTGCTTGCACTTCCTTGTGAGTATTAAAACTCTTACATGCATGTCAACACCTGTCTCCTGCATCCTGAGGTCACAATTACAGCAGCGACGTCTGTTCGTGACAGTGTCTGATATTGTTTATCCTGCGTTTGTTTATTTAATCAATACCACAATGTCTAATATCTATTTAGAGTAGTATTGTTTAATCTATTTTATTCCAAATTAATCTGATTTTTATTTAATGAATTCTACAGTTATTTAGAGTAGTATTGTTTGATCTATTTTATTCAAAATGAGTCTGTTTTTTATTTAATGAATTCTACAGTTAGATCTCATTTATCCTGATTTTGTTTATTTATTGAATGAATACCGCAATGCCTGATAACTTCATTGATTGTTTAATAAATGGCACAGTGTCTAATGTCGTTTGTCCTGAATTAGTTTATTTAATCAATACTAATGTCTAATATCATTTATTCAATGAATAGTAGTGTCTTGATATCCTTTATACTGAATTCCTCTAAGTAATTTGTAAAGTTTGAGTTAAAGTGCAAACTATCAGCCATGTTATAACAATATTACACGTTAAAACAAAACATACAAGTGGTCAAAATATACTTTTTGATACAAAAACCAAGTTTTTTGCAGAACAATTTATTATCTTTCGTTCAACATTTCCGACTACAAATAAATCAAGTACATAAAGAGTGTTACAATTTCACTCGGAACAAAAAACATAAATAAAACTATCATGTACAAATGATTTCAAAGTCAGTACCCGTCACTCTCAGTAGTAGTCACAAGTTGATGGCTTGTTTTGTTTGTTTTTGGTGCAAACACATTATTTCTCTCTCTAGGAGGACACAAATACAGTTCAGGAAATGGAAGCTAAAATTAAGGGGGAAAACACAAAAGTAAGCAATGATGTGATGGTTTAAGTCTTTGGACTTGGAAGATAATAAATGAGGACATTGCTGGCATGAATGACACCAGTGCTGATATTCACACAGAAAAGGAGAGAGACTTGTTCTACAGTTTGGCAAAAAGTAAAACATTTGCAGTACCGGTAAGTTGGGAATGTCAAGAGTTAAAGCTGTCAGTGGTTTTGTCCATTTGGCATGCTTTAAATGAAATGTGTACTGATAAAGAAAATAAAGTATAACAACGATGAATTTATGTCCCTATTAAAGGAAATGCAAGGACAGAACTGTCTTACAATCAAATGTCTTTGTAGTCTTATTTCCAGTTTCACATTTTACTCCCATTCCAACTTTGTCTCACAAAAAAATACTTTGTTTGCATATGTTGTGCATAATAATCAAGTGCCTTAATTACTATTAATTTTTTAGGAAGTCACGGTGCGTCAGTCAGATAATCAGCGGGGAGGACGCAGAGGAGTCTTCACGTTCCTTTGTGGAGAGACCCTGAGGTGGAAGTGGAGCGACTGGTTACCTGTAGGATGACACACAGGAGGTAAAAGCACTTCAAGATGCTCAGCTTTCAAGTTATGACAAATACAGTACAGGGCCATTATTTTGGTACAATAATGCCACAAAACTTTTAGCATATCAAAATGTGGAATACAATTATGAAACAGATTGAGCTGGGGACTCAAATAATGTACTAATTGTATGATCCGCTGTGATAAACGGTACAAGTGTACGAGATTTACATGGAATATGGAGGAAACAGAATGCTGAGAACCACAGCATCTGATTTCATTTGTCCTGAATTTATTCAATTAATATTTAATGAAAACCATAAAGTCTGATATCATTTATCCGGAATTCATTCATTTACAGTATTTAATGAATGTCACAGTGTTTGGTATGATTTATTCTGAAGTCCTCATGTATTATTTTATTAATGCTACAGTGTCAGATATCATCTATCCTGATTTTTTTTTTTTACATTTATTTATGAATTCTGTAATGTCTGATACCATTTATCCTGAATTTATGCAAAGATTATTTAATAATTGCCACAGTGTATGTTATAATATATTCTGAATTCATTCAGTATTTAATAAATAGCCAAGTGTCTGATATTCTTTATTCTTAACTAATTCATTTACCTACAAACTTTTAGCATATCAAAATATTGAGTAAAATTACAGAAAAGATTGAGCAATAACATACTAATAATATGATCTGTTTGGAGAAACCGTCCAGGCTTACGGTATTTACAAGTAATGTAGAGAAAGACGAATGCTGAGAACCACAGTCCCTGATATCATTTATCCTGAATTTATTATTTACTGAATGCCACCGTGTCTAATATTATTATCCTGAATTTGTTTGTTTATTTAACGAATACAACATAATTTATCCAAAATGTATTAATAAATAACAGTGTCTGATATCATTGATTCAAAATCCATTTATTTGTTTAATTGAATGTTAGTGTCTGATAACATTTTTATTCTGAATATTTCCGTTGATTTCATGAATACCAGAATGCCTGACATCATTTATCCTGAATGCCTTATGATCTATTGAATGGCAAAGTGTTTAATATGGTTTATCCTGAATTTGTTTATTTATTTAATGAATAGCAGAGTGTCTGATATTCTTTATCCTGAATTCATTGCTCATTATTTATGAATGCCAGTGTGTGATATCTTATCCTGAATGTGTTCATTTATTTGATGCAAAACACAAAGTCGTGTATAATGTATCCGACATTTGTGGTATTCATTGAATAATAATATATAAACTGTTTCTGATATCATTTATGCTGAAATATTATATTTATTATTCAATTAATGCCGTAGTGCCTGATATTATTCATCCTGACTTCTGTCATTGTGCAATTTTAATTGAAACGCTTGAATTTTTTATAAAACTTAAATAATAAAAATCGGACACGTACTTGTTTGGAAGCTTCAGAGGAGGAATGGACTTCATTTCCGTAAGTCCCGTTTAGCCGCAGCATTGCTGCAAAGATAGAAGTGGGTTGTAAATGTTCGAAAATGAAGTGTTTTTCGTCTTTATAGGAGTCCCCTCACCTTGTGGATCAAGCCTGGGGTCTACGAAGCCCCAGTGCTGGTAGAGCGCTGCCAGCTCGTGAGGGCTGTAGTTCTTCAGGAGGCTCAAGACGTCAAAGTCCACGGGCGTGTCCATTGCTGGGGTGTCCCGCTTTCCCTGAGCGAACAGCAAAGGTTCGAAGTAGGCTCTGTGGCCCCACATGCTCATGGCGGCCCACACGTCAGCATTTTTGGGTGCTGGGGAGGAGTCACATGAACGCCTTTGTGGGTGGAGTCTGTCTGTGGATGAATTTGATGGCGCCCCGGTGTGACTTCGGGCCAACATAAGGCCGAGACCTTCTTTCGGGAAGACTCCTTCCACCGTGGTTCTCCCAGAGGCGCCCTTGCTGGACGAGCTAGCCTGGCTTCTGGGGGCTTTACCGGCCCCCTCCGCCGCCCGCTGCTGCTCACCAGACTTCCTCTCGGGCGCTCTCGATCTAGAGTCCTTAGACTGAGGCTTGGACTTGGCACCTGATTGGCTCTTGGCGGCCGTCTGCTTGCTGCTGCTGCTGCTGTTCTTTGGAGCGCCACCTGGTGGTTGCGTGCGCTTACTCCTGGGGCCAGGCAAAGTCGGGCAGTCCTTCCCTTCGAGGAACGGCGGGGGTCCCGTGCGCCTCCATTGGGAAATGCCCGTCTTTGGACTCCTAAGACTGTACGCGCACGGGGCCCACTTGGGAGACACGGAGCTGCCGGTGCCAACCCTGTGTGACACCCGCTGGTGGATCCACAGCACCTCCGGATAGCAGGTGGTGTGCGAGCAGTACGGGCAATGATGTCTCGCCAGGCCTTCTTTTTTAACGCAAGACACTTTTCCTTTGTCTCCATCTAATGAAGACAAGTTTAGAACACCGTCTGATTCTCTTCCTTGAACTTCAATCTCCTCCTCATTGCCCTTCTCCGTCTTAATGTTCAACTCCGCCAACCCCACACCAGGCGGTCCAGGGTAGGGGTTCCAATATGGCTGACAAAGCAAGGCGCTCCGTTTCCTGAGGTAGTCCATGTACCGCGAGGCCTTGGAGACACTTTGGTTGTCCGAACGCGAGCTCTGTTTTCCGCGAGACGCCGGAACGTCCCGATGCTGCGTGTGCACGTGAGACCTGAGTAGCGAGGCGTCGGGGGTGTGGAAGTCACAGTGCTCGCAGAAGAAAGGCTTGTTATCTGCAGGCAGGGGGATATAGAGAGCATGTTTCAAGTGGGAGACAAACAAGTTCGAATTACTTTGCAAGACATGCTTGCATATATGTAATACAGATATGCTCAAAGTTTTATCATCATTAGACAAATGACTATTAGATGCCCAGTAAGTACAGCTAGTAAGTCCCCAAAAGGTGTGTGCCAAATTTTGTTCTGATTTGGTGAGACACCCTAAAGTTACAGTGGGTGTTTAGTAGAGCTGTGTGAGAAATTTCAAGGTAATCTGATTTATGGGGTTAAAATTGGCGCCACCATTGGAAGTATTTATCGTAAAAATAATAGCACAGGCAACACATTTTCACCCTTCTATGTGCAGCGGTTCAGGAATAGCTGAACAAAAACAAATAACAGTGTTTGTTTCGCATACATTCACACTTGTGATGTCACTTGTGTTCCGTTAAAATCTCATTTGTTTACAAGTTTAAAACGATCGCAATGCTACTTTTTGTTGGCATGTCAATGGGTTAGCCCATTGTATGTTAGCATTAAGCTAGCAGCATAAGACAACCTTTATCCTGTATAGAAACGTATTCCAACTGTATTGTGGATTTACCATGATTCCTGTAGATACACTTCAAGTGTTTATTAATGTACTTTCCTTCGTCCCATGACAATTAAGAATAAAATAAGCAGCAACGATTGAAAAATACATTAAAACAATGGAAATAAAAAAAGATATAGATACTTATAACACGGCATTGACAACTTTTCTTTTAGCTAAATTATACGACG
The DNA here is from genome assembly GCF_033978685.3 of Nerophis lumbriciformis. Taxonomy (NCBI): domain Eukaryota; kingdom Metazoa; phylum Chordata; class Actinopteri; order Syngnathiformes; family Syngnathidae; genus Nerophis; species Nerophis lumbriciformis. The sequence continues at coordinate 25,192,623 of NC_084558.2, read as the reverse complement.
ATGCCATTTTGACATGCCACGCCCCCACCATCAAAAATTGAATACTGTACACTCATTCTTGAAGTGTCCTAATTATTCAACTCTCAATACATACTGGAGATATTTTGTACCATTTTTGGTTGCACAGTTAACTTAAGCAAATGCAATTCTTTAAGGTTTGGTCTATCTTTTTTTTCACCAGATGCCGCCACATTTTCCTATTTAAAGCATGCAGCAAAATTTTTTTTTTTTTTTTTTTCCTGCAATATGAATATATATTGATGTTTGGAATGATTTTTAACACTGGAAAATATAAGGCATGACAAATGTTACAGTGTAAATATTTTTGCTGCAGTTTTTGGAAAGCTGGTATGTTTTGCCATTAGGGTTAGATGAGTGGGTTTCTTCTCATGGCTGCAAAAGATTCATAGATTCTGATTCAAAATGAGGGATTACTGTTATGGATTAATTTTGCATTTGATGTGTGCTTAAAAGAGCTGAACTGTACATACTTTTTTTCACATTTTGTTATTCTTTTAAAAAAAAATGTGATAACAGCTTCCATATTATAGTGTTGAAATTTTTATTTGATACTTTGATGTATTTTATTTAATCATTATTACAATGTTTTATTTAAAATATAGCACATTTATGTTATATTTATACAATTTTTTTTTTAAATGTTATTTTATTATTTGCTAAATAAAAGTACTAGAAAAATTACGTGTTTTTTTTTCCTTGTAGTCCATCAAAGAATTTTGTTAAGGCCACACTGGATTGTAATTGCACCAGTGTTCCACATGAGGTCTCTATCCACAAAAACAAATAGTTTCAAAGTACTTCGTTCATGAAGTCCAGATAGAATGGTGGTGAAATATTAATTGATGTTTCATGCTAGCAAACATTACCGAGTGTTGCTGAATAAGTGTCCAGTGGCTCCTCCTACCTTCAGACTCCTTATTCCTGCCGTCATTGGTGTGTTTGGGGAAGACTCCGTCCTCCTTTACCGTTCTGTTTTGCAGCGCCTGGTAGAAAGCATGACCAAGTCCGTTCAGCAGGATCCGGTCTTTCTGGCACATTTTTTTGTCGGAGGTGGAGAAGGCAGCCTTAGCCTGAGCCAGACTTTTTTCCGCCCGATTGAAACCCAAGTCGCCTTTCTTCTTCTTCACGCCGGGCCCCGAGGAGTCCATTTGCTTCCTTTTCTTGTTGTGCTTGATGGGGACGTACTCGCCCTTCTCTGTGTCGTACGCCACCTCCGCATCAGCAAGGCGCTCCTCCCAGCCCAAACATTTCTCTGTGGCTTCCGCCAGTCGCCCCCTGGTGGCCAACTGCCAGGCTTGGTAGCTGCAAACGGGATCCAGCTCTGGAATCCGCCGTCTCTCACTTTTGTCCTCCTTGTGCAGTCCAACACGAGTGAGCTTCAGGCCTTCCAAAAACTGGTTTTGCGTGACACCCATTTCAGAGGCCTCTGGGACCTGCGGTACTCTGTGGTTCAGCTTGTGTAGCCTTTCGTGTATCCTCAAGGTCTTGCCGTCAAGGAAGAAGTTTCCGCATGCAGCACAAAGCTCGTAGAGGCACTCATCGTTGGTCAGCGACTCATGATCTTGGGGGACCCCGTTAATGGTGGTGGGCGGTTCCTGACCCTTGCCACCCCACAGCTGGGCTTTGACCCGGTGAATGCGCATGTGACTCTGGAGGAACCACGCCTGGCGGAAGCGGCGCCCGCAAATCCGGCACCCATGGTCCCGAGCGCCGCGGTGCCGCTTCATGTGTGACTTAAGCAGCAGCACCTGAGGGAAGACTTGGCTGCAGACGGCACAGATGAACGTGCCCGCGCCGTCCCACCCGCCATCATCCTCACCTTCAACTGCAGAATCTTTCTTCTTGCTGGCTTTCTTCTTCACCTTCCCGTTGGCGTTGTGACCTCTACCAGAAACTTCCTCAGGGGTGTCGGGCTCCACGGCGTCCCCCCCTCCTTGTGCTGTATCAGTGTCCCCAGGGTTCTGGCTGAAGAGACCCAGTTTGTGGCTCCGAATGTGAGCCTTCAGGCTGCCTTTCTGGGCAGTCCTGTGGTCGCAGTAAGGACATTTGTACGGTTTCTCCCGGGTGTGTCTCCTCATGTGCTGGGACAAAGAGCTGAGGAGGGGGAAGCTGCGACCGCACACGCCACAGGTATGACCGGAGCTCCCGTCTTCCTCTGTCTCCGCCTTTGACGTGGGTTTTAATGGCTCCTCCTCCCTCCCTTTGGTCTCCATCCTTCCTTCTCGAGCGGTGCTGAGTGGTCGCTGACTTCTTTGTCAACAAGGTTCAAAAAGTTTGTCGGTTGTACAAAAATCTGGGAACCATCATCGCTTTTTGGTCATCCTGGTATTTGACGGGGATGCATCCTCGCCGATCAAGAGAACCTGTAAATAGAGCATAATTATTGTACGCACAGAGAGAACCCAAGCACCTGCCCTTTAGCCCTACGTAAGAAAAGTGCCCTGTCTTTTCTCTTTATTCATGTGAAGTTAATTATAGCGAAAAAAAAAGTGCTTTCTGTAATAAATCCCCCTATATATGTTTTGATATCTGATTTGAGTCTTGTGATAATTTTTCGCCAAACTGTTCGCCAGCGCTCAAAAACTCCCCCTCCTCCTCGTGTCGCGTTGAGCTTACAGTACATCTCCTCTGACATGCATATCAGACAGACAGGTAATAACAATTTTTGGCAAATCTCTTGATGTTGTTTGGTGCAAAATGAACCAAAATATTAGCATCGCTACTGGTTAGACGTTTCCTAAACAAAATAGAAAAAAACAAGGCAAAGCCTTGTCCAGCTGTTTCACTGATGTTTTTCATGCCTATTGAAGGAAGAGAGTGCATATTTGTTAATATTGGCATTTCAATATATGGCAAATTTCCCAGGAAATGTAATTTTCATCACAAATCGCTGAGGATTGGTTAAAAAAACATGCCATTATCAGGGCTTGAACCAAGTCCCTTACCTTCTCTGACTGGTAAGCAATGTTCCGAATAACGGCGTTATATGAACTTTTACTAGTAATGAGTGATCTAATTAATTCCTTGTATGTACGTTGCAACACCAATGGCGAGACGTTTGTAACATGGCATGCTACTTTTGTGGTGTATGTTAACAAGACAGCGTCAGAAGCACAGCAAGTTCATCCATCCATCCATCCATTTTCTACCGCTTGACACTTTTGGGGTCGCGGGGGGTGCTGGAGCCTATCTCCGCTGCGTTCGGGCGGAAGGCGGTATACACCCTGGACAAGTCGCCACCTCATCGCAGGGCCAACACAGATAGACAGACAACATTCACACTCACATTCACACACTAGGGCCAATTATTTAGTGTTGCCAATCAACCTATCCCCAGGTCCAGCAAGTTCAATGCAGGAAATATCTGAAATAAACTTGATATCAAATAAAAGGCAGCATAACATATTAAACAACACACACACACTATTACTACAGAGAATTATGGATGAGATATGAAGATTTGCAGATGGAGCGATGAAGGCGCTCTCAACACAATGTAGCAGTCTCGCTAGCAGCTGAAGTCCCTACTTCTAAGTCAGGAATCCTCACCTCCATGGTGGCAAAATAAACTGTACTATTATCACTGCAGGACGAATAATAGTTAAACATGCCACACCACATACTGTAAGAGGATATGTTAAACGCAAGCTCGAACTCTTGAATGTAAACGGAGGTGGGTGTATGACAAATCAATGTACATACAATTACGTATTGCTAAAATAATTTAATTCTAACTAAATTAATAATAAATGGTAATGTGTTTCTTAAATAAACTGTCAATTAAATTTAGGAGAAAATTAAAATACAGCCTCACCAATTAAATAATTATTTTGCACTAAAAATAATTTTACGACTTACAATCGAGACTTCTTCTGTTTGTTTGATATTGTCATTGTCATTGTCATGGCGGAGAAGTGTGTTACAAGTGAGTTTGGTGGTCCTGTAGGGGACATTCGCTGAGTCGCGGCCCACGAATGGGCCCTGGCACTATGGTTAAAGGGGAACTGCACTTTTTTGGAATTTTGCTTATCGTTCACAATCATTGTGAGAGACAAGACAACGGATGTATTTTTTTCAATGCATTCTAACTCGTAAATAGAAGTCTGCTTACAATGGAATGGAGTCAACAGAAGGTCGTCTATTCCGCCCATAAAGCCCTCTAAATAACCATTCAAAAACCGCCAACAATACTCCATTTACATTTCGTGACTTGAATATTAACCAAGTATTAGTGATATTGTTATCATAAGCGCTAACGCAGACACACTTTTAATAGCTCACCGAGATAACAGAGATTACTAACTACTTTGTGTGGCTATGTTGACATCATCGGCTGGTGAGCTGCTTTCTCGCCTCCGAGCTTGTGAACGTTTATTTTAGATCATAAATATTAATTTTACCTTGATAGTAGAGGGATGAGGACATAATCCAACAAATTGGTCAATTTTAGCATCAAATGTAGACCTGGATATGGCTAAAAAGACACGAAAAGACGCTTGGTTTCACTCCCCTTTTTTCTTTGCAAAGGTTATGAGTCATTCTTCATCTAAACAGGAATGTATCAACATCCTAACAGTCGGCATCCTAATGATGGCAGACATTGTACAATAGTAATGTTTTATTATGTTTGTTGTCTTATAAAGTTTGCAGTGATCAGTGATATTGTTGGGGAAAAAAAAGTAAACATCAGGATACGTTTTTGAAATGAATGCGCCGCGGTTTGCTTAAATGAGCAAAATACGTAAATAGTACATGTTATAAATGTGCCTGTTACTACATTAGATATATACTTACATCATGTATATAAAACCTTGATGGAGGTTTTGGATACGTTTTTAAGCCCTTTCATAGGCAGAATAGAATGACTACCGTGGGCTCCATTGTAAGCAAACTTTTGATTGCATTTATTTACTAAGAATGCAGTAAACTAACTCTCCATGCCTCCCAGGGATGCACCTTTTTTTTCCCATTAAAAAGGGATACATTTTGAACTGGTGACATGGTCAACAAAAAACATTAAAGCAACCTATGATGATTTTAATCTACATTTAAAACACTTACTTGTGGTCCAGATCAGGGGCTCTTAACCATTTTGACCTCGGGGTGCGGGGCCCACTCAAATATTCACACTGAATTAGTAATCTTACTCTTGATTGTTATTGTTTCAGTAATTATATCTAACCTACTTACAGTTACAACCTTGTCAAATGATATGTTAGAATGCATAAAAAAAGTAAAATGTGTGCTTTAAGAAGCACTGCATTAAATGATTTTGAAAATTCAAAGTATCAGTACCAGCATTGGTATGATCAATACTGCTCCAGTAACTGCTTGGTATTGAATCAATACCCAAATTTGTAGTATCACCCAAAACTGTCAATTATTGAAACAACAGAAGACTATGTGCTTAGTATATTTTAACAGAGCCAAGGTACAACAGAAAGTAATCAGATATTAACAGTAGATTAGCAAGTAGATTCATAAAAGTTTTGAGATGATAATACAACTGGAAATTATGTAATATGTTATTGCATATATCGGCAGCCAAATTAGAATACTTTGTAACCCGTTTTGAAATGGTTGTATTAACGTTTATATGCCAAATAATATACTGTGATATATATTGTTATCGCAGGGGGCTGCAATATATATTGCGATACAGATTTTAGGCCAAATCGCCCATACCTACCTGACAATATGTCTTTGTCTTCTGGGTAGATTTTTCTACACAAACACGGCATTTCCCGCAGATTGTTTTCACATAATAAGTCCAAGCTGGTTTGGGTCACAAGAGTATTCATATTTATATGAAGGGGAAAGAAGCCCTGCACTGATCATCCATTAAGGACAATTTGCAATTACACAAGACTCCAGTGTAACCTTTGTCTCCCCACTAGTAAAGAGGCGCCTGTCCGCTTGTATTAAGAGAGGGTCAGGCCTGTGTGTCCAAATTGAGTGTGTGAGGTGAAGCATGAAGGGTTGCATTCATTCCTGACCAAATCAGCATGGGCCCTCGGGGGTCAGCACACTCTAATTCCCGATCAATAATCCATTATAACCCAACTTTGTTGCAACAAAAGTGGCGCGCAGAGACGGGGCTAAGTGCTGACATCAAAGGAGTCTATTGGTGATAAATGTAAACATTGCTGTTTAATTAAAGCAACGTCTCTTCCTCATTGTGCTTTGAGTAATGGCGGCTAAGTATGAGGAGAATCATGAGTCTGTGGGGTTTAAGTACTCTGCAGCACAATGGTCCCAAAGTCTTGACATGTGACCAAGAAGATTGTCCTGTGGCCGCGCAGTAAAAAAAAAAAGTAAAAACCTGCTATTGTGTCGGCCGCACCAGAACTGTCACATCGACTCATCGTCCGCCCTCTCCAGCCCTTGTTAAGGGGGTTGAGAGGCTCATTGTTAAAAAGCAAAAGAGGCTGCAGCCCGCATGTCAGCGGCGCCTCAACGTGGGTAAGAACAACAGATAAAGGAACTGAAAAAGAGCTTGAGATTTTTTAGCTTGTCTGTCTGATTATCTGCAGACATCTGTCCTCACGCCAGGTTTATCCATTGCACTGGAAATGACAGGGAAAATATATTGTGTACTTAATCTTTTTTTTAAAAGTGCATGTGTCTAAATTGTTTCATCATTATACAAATTGACAATTGGTTGCTAGGGAAGTAAGATGTTTTGCTTTATGGCGGCCATGTTTTGGTACTGTGCTAATTATTTGCAGCGCCCCCTATAAGTTGTGGTCAAAATGCTTTGTAAGATGTGCTAGCATACATGTAATGCAGATATATTTAAAGTTTTGTCATAATGAGACCGATGATTAATCATTTATGGACTATTAGTTGTTAATTATGACGTTTTGCTTAATGGCGGCCATATTTTTCAAACAATCCTACTCAAATTTTATATACATTTGCTTGTCGGTCTCCTAAAGGTGAGTACCAAACCTGGTGGTGATTGGACAAAACAGACTAAAGTTACAGTGGATGGTTTGTAGAGCTGTGTGAGAAACTTCAAGTCAATCTAACTTGTGGGGTTACATAACCACACCACCATATGGTGTATTTGTCAGTGAAATAGTGGACATATTTTCACCCTTTATTGTGCGGAGGTTCAGGTAGAAAATGGTTGCTTACACAAATACATATACAAATGGGGTATCGAAAATAGTTCTGTCAAGAAATAAAAGAAATAGCGATTGATTAATTATGATCTGTTATTATTAATCTAATCTTTTTTTGATTACACCTAAAAATGCTTAGAAAAGCTCTAAACTTGAGGTATTTTCATTTAAATACATTAAATTATTATAAAGATGGACATAAAAAACAAAAGTGATTAAGTAATTTTTTTGCACAGACTTGAACTGATACAGCCTATATGTATTTACTAAAATAAAGGTCCATATAAATGGTTAAAGTTAATACAACATTAAACAGTACAAACACGTTTCTCAGCAATAGGTATTGAATATTGAACCCGTTGCTTTTCCTATAGTTTGAGATTAAAAATAAGATTAACGCAATAAAAAAAAAATACAACATGCTAAATACGACTAATTAATTAATCTCAATCAATGCGATAATTTAATACCCACTGTCTTAATCAGAGCTGTGCTGATCGATAGGCCTGCAATCAGTATCGGACGTTTTTTGTGAAAAAGTATGTTAACGCCATTTCTGATTATTTCCTTTTAATGCAGATCACAAACGATGATCGCCTCTGGCTGACACTTTATTTATAGTCCCGCAGCTAACAAGCTAGCAGCTAATTATGTGTGTTCATACACAGTGTGAAGCTGCTCCCCTAAATTAATATTAATCACCTCCATTACAGCATGTAAACTACATTTCTTAGAATGTTAAGTAACATTATCACTGTAGGACAAGGCTAAATATGTTATACACCAAGAGCAAAACAGGAAGAGGCATTCTAATAGCTAAGATAACCGCTAAGCCAATAAATAAGTACTTAGTAAAGTTTAAGAAGTGTAGATGGAACCACATTTAAGCAGATATTAACATGAAATGAATAAGTAGATTAAGAGTCTAAAGAGAGTACAATATAACAAAACATGTACTGCAGGAGGAAGGTGGATCGATCGATAAGTTGATGGTGTCGATACCAAGCGTAGTATCAGTATGTTCAATGTTAGAGGGATTACATCTATTTTTTATTTTTTCAAAATATTTTATATTTTTTTGTTAATGTTTACATATTCATGAAATCATTTCCTGGACACAAGAGGACTTTAAGGGCAAAAACCAAACAGTTGAAATACAGTATGCACTATATACTAGTTGTTTTTTTTTACTATTGGTTTTGTTTTGCTCAAACAATTGTCATGGAATAAATGAAAATAAGGAAATATTGTGTTGATATTGTTGCACTGTCAATAACACTCACCATAGATACATGGAATAGTTTAAAGTTAATATAGGTGATTATTGGTGGTATCGGACAGAGGTGGGACCAAGTCATTGCTTTGCAAGTCACAAGTAAGTCTCAAGTCTTTGCCCTCAAGTCCGAGTCAAGTCCCAAGTCAAGACAGAGCAAGTCCGAGTCAAGTCCAAAGTCAAGACTGGAAAGTCTCAAGTCAAGTCCCAAGTCCTGCATTTTGAGTTTCGAGTCCTTTCAAGTCGTTTAACCACAGACTAATATATTTACACAGATTGTGTATGCTTTTAAAATGCTGTATTTATTTATTAAAACAAGTGCATTTGAAATTGCAGGGAAAAAGATAGTGCTGACATTGCACTTCAAAATAGCACTATTAACCAGTCATTTTAAACATGTAACTCATTCCTTTACAGAATAAACACATTTGAAAAAAACAAGTGCAACTGTACTTATTTGCACAAAAGTGTTAACATTGTATTTCAATGGCATATTGCATTGTAACTAGTTCCACAGCAGTTTCTATCCTGTTCTTACCTTATCTCATTGATCTCATCTCATACTGTATATGTGTTTATGTGTGCGTACTAGAGATGCGCGGTTTGCGGACACAACCGCGGAGTCCGCGGATTATCCGCGGATCGGGCGGATGAAATTAAAAAAAATAAGATTTTATCCGCGCGCGGGTCGGGTCGGGCGGATTAATTAGATTTTTTTTTTTTTTTTTTTTTTTTTGGCGGGTGGCAGTTAAACCAATTCGGAAATACATATACATAGTTAAATGTTGTTACCCACATACGAAAAACGAGCAGGCACCTGCTGCATATGCCACAACAGAAGAAAAAAAAGAAAAGAGATGGACACTTTTACGGAGCGGAGAAGGGACGCCTCGCCGGGGTCCGGGACCGAGGCCCCTTCCCCCGAGAGGGCCCCACCGGGAGCCGTAGCTGAGGCGATCCGCGAGAAGGGCCCGACGCACGTCCAGGGTCACTACCGCGCCCACCGCACCGACACCCCGCCTCGTCCGCCTTCGCCGCGGCCGGCGTCACGCGCAGCAGGTAAGCAGCTTACCTGCCCGCCACCCCCGTGGCCGGGGGCTCGTAACATGGGTCACTCCGCGCGCTCCGCCCGCGCAGCTTACCTGCCCGCCACCCCTGTTGCCGGGGGCGCGTAACAGGGGTCACTCTGCGCGCAGTGCGCTCACGAAAGGGGTGGGGCTCACCCTGGTTGATATAGAGAGCAGGACGGTGGCCATGGAAGTCGGAACCCGCTAAGGAGTGTGTAACAACCCACCTGCCGAATCAACTAGCCCTGAAAATGGATGGCGCTGGAGCGTGGGCCCATACCTGGCCGTCGCCGGCAGCGAGACGCGCTTGGAGGTGCGCTCAGCGCGGCTCCCATATGATTGCGCACTGGTGTGCGTCTGGGTCGTGACAGCGTGGCACGCGCAAGTCTGTGCTGCATTGGATCAGTCTCCTTTCTTTAACAGGCAAAAGCTTTATAACCTCACCATACCTGCCAACTTTTAAATCAGAAAAACCTAGTAGCCAGGGTCCAAGGGCCGCAGGCCCCGGTAGGTCCAGGACAAAGTCCTGGTGGAGGGTTCAGGGCTTCGCCCCCCGACGCAAAATGATTATTAGCATTCAGACAGGTTAAAATGTTGCTAAAACCATCACTTTTCTATCAGTCACAGTGACTTTTCAAAACAAAAATATTACAGCAAAAATCATATGGGTTGATTGACATGTTTATTCTGTAAGCTAACTTCAATAGTTTGAAATTATTTTGACAGTTAATGCCAGTTATCCTGTCAACCTTTCACAAGACTTCAATTTGTTAATTGAAAGTATAAACAGTATAAACACTTTTTACAGTAAACAAATGGTAAAACAGTACTAAACAATTCCATAAAAAAAAAAATTGGTGTCATTATTAACTTTCTGTCCAAGCTTGTATAATCTACTGCCTTGTTCAATTGTAAAAAATATTCTGTGCCTAAAATTCACATTTCTATCACAATTATCATACTGTAAACATGGTAAGCTAACTTCATTAAAATTAATAGTCCTGTCAATAGCATGGAATTACAATTCAAATGTAGTTTTTTTGTAAGCCTTTCAAAAGAATTCAAAATATGAAAAATTAATGAAAATTAATTTAGCCATCAGACACTTGAAAAGTGGCACATCACATCTCTAATGTAATCATTTGAACTTTTCAACAGAAATAGCACTGCAAAAATATTAAGGACATACTTCTGTATTTTGGTAGTTATGCTGTCAACATTTAACAAGATTTCTTCAACTTGGACTTGAAAGCATAAATAGTATAAACACTTTTAACAGTATGTCGTGCTGTGAAATACAGCCGACAGGATTGCGCACCAAACACGAAGCAAGGCCATGGTGCAGGAGAACAAAGGACTTCTTTCATTTAAGGTTTGTGATAAACCATCAAACTCATTCGTTAAAAGGACTCTATAGTAATATAAAGCGAATTTTTCTGGACATTATCATGCAAGAAAAGTTTATTTTTGGGATCGCGATCACCGCGTAATGATTTTTAAAGGTTGCATTACATTATTAACTGTCCCATGTGATCAGCCAGTGCGATTGGAAGTCCATGCTCAATTATTGCCTCCGTAAATAAAACTTCGGCATTTATCACATCCAAAGAATCTGTTTGGGCGACGAAAAACGTTGAAAGTTTTCCACTTGTATCGCTAGCAACGGCATTAGACTTGTGTTTTTTTGTCCCAACGTGGTCTTTTACATCGCTAATTCCTCCGTGTCCGATCGAAAAATCTTGTCTGCACAAGGTGCAATTCGCGTAGTTTTCACCCTTTTTTTTAAATTTTTATTAATATTAGATATATAACAACGGGCGGATGGCGGGCGGGTGCAGTTCTGATCAAACGTTACATCGGGTGGATGGCGGATGGTTGACGACTTTCTGACGCGGTTGCGGATGAAATAAATTGCCTATCCGCACATCTCTAGTGCGTACACATGAAAAACATAACAAATATATGAACATAACAATGAACAGAGTTGTACTTTTTAGATGTCAGGACCCTATGCAATATGTACACATATTCTTAATATAGTATACATTTTAACTGACCTTTATTTGACTATGTTTGTCTTTTTGTAGGTGGCTAAAATACGCGGTGCTGCTGACCACCGTCTAACTTTACGTTACTGTGTGTGATACATTGACTAACGTAATGTTACTGTGTGTGATACATTGACTAACGTAATGTTACTGTGTGTGATACATTGACTAACGTTACGTTACTGTGTGTGATACATTGACTAACGTTACGTTACTGTGTGTGATACATTGTCTAACGTAACGTTATGTGTAGGTACCTCATGCAACCCTGCTTAAAAAAAAATCACTTGACAAAAAGTATGAATAAGGTAGCAAACTGCAGTGGACGCAACAGATTGCCGTGTTTGCAATGACGTTGTAACCATAGACATCTTATAAGTAGACGCAGGTTGCTGTGATGTGAGCAATTTGGCCGCCATCTTGAAGTGGTGATGAGGAGCCGGCGAGCAGCCTAAACTGACAGTTGACAGGTAGAAAACAAAGATGCCGGGCTGGTGTTCAGCGTTTTCCTGCTCAAATGAGCGGACTGTTGAAAATAGGAATCGGGGGATTACTTTTCACAAGTAAGATTTAACATTAACGTACTATTGGTTGTATCTTATGAAAATAATATTACCACAGAGTTGAGAAGGATCAAAGATCTTCAATATTTGTATGTGAAAATCACAAATAAATCTTCTGGGGGAGGATGACGCCCCTACAGGGGTTTGGTTTACAAACTTTCAGCCCCACCTAAAACAAAATTCACCAGCCGCCACTGATTATGATGCATTCTCATTTTAGGCAAAGTATAAGACAATACTTTCTTAACAGTATAATTGTAACCAGGAATAAGTCTTCAAGTAACAATATTCAAATACTAACATTGTTGGGTAAAACAGAATTTGGTTTTATTCTGAATCCAGTGAAACAGATTGGTGGTTTTAGCTGATATGAAGACTTTCAGGTGTTTATATGTGTTTATGTTGAAGTATTTGGCAGACGCTTTTATCCAAAGCGACTTACATAAAATAATACATATAAAACAATCACTGCAAATATTATCATTTAAGGGAAGAATGTAATAGAAAATATCAATACAAAGTGTCAAGACAGAATAAACTCTCTGCTGCTGCAGCAACAGAGATACAGTCTATAGGTCCCTAAGATATATAGATATCTAATGTATTCATACATTGTTTATGTAGGATATACGCATGTATATATAACCTAATCATATTGTTTCTTCAACTTAAAAATAGTTTACCGTTTTTTTTCCCCTTCTCTAGGATTATAATCCCAGTTTTGATCTCGGACGTCTGGTCACTTATAGCATATAAGAATATTATATTACTGTTAAGCAAACTATGAATACTAAAACACGCCAAAACATGTCTCTGTTATCATAGCTACACGTATGACAAAAAAGGGGGGTGAAAATCAGTGGTATTCAGTGAGGTAAAATGAATTAAATGCGCTGACAGTTCATTGTTCCTGCCAAGTGAATTGCACTGAGTGGAGCGGATCACCACTACAAGATGGCGGCCCCGCGCCTCGTCTGCGCCAGTAGGCAGTAGCGCTCCATGCTGCGTCTATTTATAAGATGTCTATGGTTATAACGTTAGCAGTGAGTTTGCAGCCTCACTGATTTAACTACACAGCAAATACAAGTCACGTAACTTAGCCAATAAACGTTATCTTACATTCAAAACTTACCCTTCTTTGTGCAACTTCAAATGTTGAACGTTGTTGCGTCTCCGTCTGTAATATTCGAACTGCGTGATTTCCATACGGCAATTCGTTTTTTGTTGACCAAGTCGTAGTTTTTATACCCGAACGAAACCAACTTTGGCATAATTGTTGCGTTGTTTGACAACTTGTTCGGTGGTTGTACTGCAATTTGATTGGATGAATGCTGCGTGATGAAAACAACGTAGATGTAATTTGATTGGCTGTTGTACTGACAGCACACCAGCTGACAGGAACAACACGCTGAGAGACACAGACGAAGAAAATGAAAAATACGGAGCGCTCCCAAATAACTTTTTAAGCGTTGGATTTTGGGGAAAGTAGCAAGTCATGTCAAGTCATGTCAAGTCAAAAGGCTCAAGTCCAAGTGAAGTCACAAGTCATTGATGTTAAAGTCTAAGTCGAGTTGCAAGTCTCTTTACATTTTGTCAAGTCGAGTCTAAAGTCATCAAATTCATGACTCGAGTCTGACTCGAGTCCAAGTCATGTGACTCGAGTCCACACCTCTGGTATCGGAACCGGCAGTATAAAACCCTGATTGGAACACACCTTTTCTGAATTGTTTCACATGACTGTTGATGACGTATATGGCGCCCCCTGTGGGTTTTGGTCTCAGGTAATACAGCTATCCTCAAAGTTGTTTCATCATTAGACAAATAATCAAGGACTTACAGTATGGACGATGAGTTGCTCAGTAAGACGATTTGCTTGTCTATTCATTTTTTAACAGTGCCGCCATGTGGGGTATTTGTCTGAGAAATAATAGCACAGGCAACACAGTAGGGGTTCATGTTTTGAAACATTTTCACACTATTGAGTGAAGCTATTCCGGTTTTAGTTGAAGTGCCAGTGAGCTACAAAACAAAATCAAGTATTAGGGCTTTGGGATGAGCCTTGTGGTCCGAAACATGGCAGGTGTTTGCTGAAGCAGACGCCGTCAGATTAGCGCATGGCCAATGTGGCACACTGTCTCCGGGCGGGTGGGGGGTGTGGAGGATGTGCACGAGAAAACTGGAGGGTGGCAATTAGGGGGTTAAGGTTAAAGCATGGGGGTTAACACAATGGGGATGAAGTCAACAGATGGGAATAAACAGGCCATCATCAGCCTTTTGTTCATGCAACCTACATGCTTGCATCTGCAATGTCCACGTCACGTATGCACCAAACATGCATATTTGTCCTTTTCACATCCCCTGCTTTGCAAAGCTCTCTATGGAGTATGCCTGCAAAGTACTGCACAAACATGTTGCTCCAGGGGGGCTCAAGCTCATATCTTTTAGAATCCCTCACTCCCCTTTTCTCCTCTTTTCTTTGGCAGATGAATAGGCATGTCCACTCAGCTGTCCCCACACTGATTCATCCTGACGTCCCAACCAGCTCAGCACAAACTCCCTATGGTTAGTGCGCTCTGATATCTGTGCATGTGTGTGTGTGTGTGTGTGTGTGTGTGTGTGTGTGTGTGTGTGTGTGTATGTGTGTGTTTGTTCTTGCATGAAAATAGCCACTGCCGGTGAGTCGTGCATGCACCAAAACCGTGGGTGTAATTTCCTGCCAGGTACCTCAAAATAGCATCTGAATGAATTCTCCAAAGAGTCAAGCTAAAATTTCTATTTATAGACTTGTTGTAAACCGGTAGATTCTCTGCCATTTTTAACAATAATGTGCACATGTGTGAAGTCATTGTAAATAGTCCCAGCCAGCAGTAGCAGGCCCGTGCCAAGCTACCGCTGACTGGCGATGTAGCATGTGACCGTCCTTATGCTCGTGTTCAAAGCTGGCTTGCTAAGCCGCACCTCACATCCAGAACTGTTCTCCCCCCTCCGCCAATAATAATCCTGTCTGTTTTCATCAAACAGGAGAGCATGGAACAAAACCATATATGCCAATCGCATCGCTGTTTGGAGGCAAAATGTTGTGTAAATATATAAAGAGGGATTTTATTTTTTGGACATCCCCCCCTCATTTACCCCCTTGTTCATCTTCAAGTAATCCCTTCCGAGCTTCCACAAATCTGAGAAACATTTGCCGCTGTCAACAAGTAAGCTGGTGGTATTGTCTTGCATGAGCAAACGCAGACCTGCTGCTTTTGTTTCTGCAAGTTTCATTAGTAAAGCTGAGCCATAACAACAATTTGGGTGCGCACCTCAGTTTTATGTAAGAGGAGGCTAAGGGCACCAAAATGGTAAAGTAACAATAGCGTGTTTATCCTAAAATGTTGCAATGACTAATAGGCTGTATTGATAAACAAGCAGCAGTATATATGACATATGCTGTCAGCTGCTACAAAAAGTACCTGGTAGTACCTACTTTTGCCACAGTGTTGGCCAAACTGGGCCCGGAAATGTCATCAGGATTCAGGGGGGTGTTTGCAGTACATCCTTAAAGGGGAACTGCAGTTTATTTGTTGTTATTGTGCCTATCATTCACAATCATTATTGGAGACAAGAACACACGTTTTTTTTGTTTTTCTTAGCATTCTAAAGAGGATAAAAAAAACGCTTGGAAGATGCGGATAATCGGAGTCACCATTGTAGCCTTCAAAGCCTTCTAAAACAACTTTAAAACCCTCCATCAACGTTTTATATACTCACTGCAAGTATATAAAAAAGGCAGTAACAGACATGTTCATACCAATATGTAATATTTCCAATATTTATTGTATTTTGTTCATTTTAAGCATAGCAGGAACCTACTTCCTCAGCGCATCTCTTTCCGTTTCCATAGCAACGCGCTTCCGACTTCCGGCAACAAACAGACGTTTCTGTTTACTAATCGTGGCAGAGTTGGTAACAGACAATGAAGATGATAAGGATTCACAACCTTATTTTTTTAAGCTGAATATACAGAACCAGCAGGAAGAGAGGGTGAGACGTTGGAGCAGACCGAGCTGAGAGAGTGAGGTCAGCGTGACTTTGATGCTGTAAATGTGGAACTTGGAGCCATGCTTTTTCGACGTAAATTGAGTGCTAACCCAATATAAACAGGAAAAAACGTCCCTGACCAGCGGGACCAAACGCACAACTGTGCATCGAGTGAGTGACATTTTAATATCGCTCATGATACACGCAGCACGCCATGCGTGTTACCACCACTACGTACGCTATCGAGCAAGCTGTGTACAAACAAAACATGAAATGTGGGCTAATACTTTACAGAAACTGCAATATGATTGTTCATGTTTTTCAGTCACCTCATTTTGGTGTCTTATCGCTGTGTGTTGTGCATTACAAACTTAAAAGCAATTTGGGTGCTGACGTAGAAGCTAGCTTACCTCTTGCCGTAGCTAGCTTTTACAGCTAATGCCGCAGCACGCTGGAAAAAGTTCCCCCGTGTTCACTCTTACAATCACAATGTTGCTACAGTTTGGTTATTATACAGGTTATGGAATGTAAATGAAGTATTGTTGACGTTTTTTTTTTAATGCATTTTTAAGTGATTTAGAGGTAGAACAGATTGCTCCAATTAGCTGCAATTTTTACAAGTTAGAATGCCAAAAAAACAAAAAACTTTTTGTCTTCTTGTCTCTCATAAGCAGGGGTCCCCAAACTTTTTGACTCGGGGGCCGCATTGGGTTAAAAAAAATTGGCCGGGGGCCAGGCTGTATATATATATATATATATATATATATATAAAACATATATATATATACATATATATATATACATTGTCTTTATAATCCGTTTTGTCATTTAACATCAATTAACATTGATGTTCATCAACATTTAACATTGTCACGTTATCGATGGGAAAATTCATTTTTAGACAATATGATTTGCCGAGGAGACACCAAGAGTAACAAGCGGTAGAAAATGGATTAGAAAGGAAAGATTAAAAAAACAACAAAAAAAACAACAACTTTTTTTTACTTGGGACGTCCTGTGGGCCGGATTTTGGATGCTGGGGGCCGTAGTTTGGGGACCCCTGCTCATAAGGATTGTAAACGATAAGCAAAATTCCCCAAAAAAGTGCAGCTCCCCTTTAAAAACAGACTGGTTGTGTCATTTTCATTCTGTTTTTTCACACTGGACTACTTCAATTTTTCTCAATCGATTTAAATATTCCAACAGCAAAAGGTTCATACCCTTCTTAATTTTATTTTATTTAGACAATTTTCTGAGAAAACATAATGAACCTTTTTGAGCATTAACATGTTCAACTCAATCGTAACGAGTGTGTCCCTCACGATATGCTAATCACACATCCTGTGTGGAGGGGCCCGTTTTGCAGAAATAAAACGCATGTAAAATGTCAATAAATGAATGACAAGGGAACTTAATATGAAATTTTACCACAAACGTATTCCGAGCCGCTTCCTGCTCCGTCATTGATGAGACTATAATAGAAATGTCTCCTCACAATCCCGTAGGCTCCGTGAGTGCTTGTGTGCATGCGCGCGTGTGTGTGTGTGCGTGCTGAAATTTAAGCTTGATGTAAAGTTGTGTTGTTTGAATAAAAATAGATTGTTGAGCCTATACCCCCCTTGTTGTGTTGGTTTGATATATATGTGTATATATATATATATATATATATATATATATATATATATATATATATATATATAAGAGGTAGAATAGATTGCTCCCATCTAGACGATGACAAAGTTAGAATGCAAAAGAAAACACCCTTTGGCTTCATATGTATGTATGTATGTATGTATGTATATATGTATGTATATACAATACACAAAACCAGTGAAGTTTGCACATTGTGTAAATCATAAATAAAAACAGAATACAAGGATTTGCAAATCCTTTTCAACTTATATTCAATTGAATATACTGCAAAGACAAGATACTTAACGTTCGAACTGGTATTTGCAAATATTAGCTCATTTGGAGTTTGATGCCTGCAACATGTTTAAAAAAAAATGGCACAAGTGGCAAAAAAAACTGAGAAAGTTGAGAAATGCTCATCAAACACCTATTTGGAACATCCCACAGGTGAACAGGCTAATTGGGAACAGATGGGTGCCATGATTGGGTATGAAAGCAGCTTCCATGAAATGCTCAGTCATTCACAAACACTGGGGGGCAAGGGTCACCACTTTGTGAACGAATGCGTGAGCAAATTTGGAACAGTTTAAGAAAAACCTTTCTCAACGAGCTATTGCAAGGAATTTAGGGATTTCACCATCTATGGTTCATAATATCATCAAAAGGTCCGAGAATCTGCAGAAATCACGGCAAGGCCGGAAATCAATTTTGAATGCCTTTGACCTTCGATCCCTAAGGCATCAAAAAGCGACATCGGTGTGTAAAGGATATCAATACATGGGCTCAGGAACACTTCAGAAAACCACTGTCAGTAACTACAGTTCGTCACTACATCTGTAAGTGCAAGTTAAAACTCTACTATGCTTAGCTAAAGCTATTTATCAAAAACACCCCGAAACGCTTCGCTAAAATGGACTGATACAAAGTGGAAAAATGTTTTGTGGTCTGACGAGTCCACATTTTAATTTTTTTTTTGGAAACTGTGGACGTCTTGTCCTCCAGACCAAAGAGGAAAAGAACCATCCGGATTGTTATAGGCACAAAGTTCAAAAGCCAGCATCTGTGATGGTATGGGGGTGTATTAGTGCCCAAGGCATGGGTAACTTACACATCTGTGAAGGCATCATTAATGCTGAAAGGTACATACAGGTTTCGGAGCAACTAATGTTGCTATCCAAGCAATGTCTTTTTTATGGACGCCCCTGCTTATTTCAGCAACACAATGCCAAGCCACATTCTGCACGTGTTACAACAGCATGGCTTCGTAGTAAAAGAGTGTGAGTACTAGACTGGCCTGCCTGTAGTCCAGACCTGTCTCCCATTGAAAATGTGTAACGCATTATGAAGTGTCAAATACGACAACGGAGACCCTGGACTGTTGAACAACAGTATATATATATACAGTATATATACTGTACATATATATGTATGTATATATATATATATATATATATATATATATATATATATATATATATATATATATATATATACATATATATGTATATATATATACGTATATGTGTGTGTGTGTGTATATATATATATATATATATATATGTATATGTATGTATATGTATATATGTATATATATATGTATATATATGTATATATATATATATATATATATATATATATATATATATATATATATTCAGGTTCACGTTGTTTCTTATGGGGTAATGTGCTTCACTATACAAACGTTTTAGTTTGCGAACCATATTCAAGAACCAATTAAGTCCCTAAATTGAGGGTCCACTATTTTTCAAAATGTAAAACTCAAATTATTTATTCTTATTATTATTTATTTATTCTCTATAAAATGTGTTCATATTTTGGATGTCCAGAACGGATTAATTGGATTTACATGAATTCTTATTGAAAAATGTAATTTGATTTTCGTACTATTTTTTTTTTTTTGAACAGGTTATTAAATCGCCGTTCTCATTTTCCCTTCAGCATTTGGTGCATTTAATCTGTTTTAATATGACATGTTTATGAGCGACTAAAAAAACTAAACTGAACTAAACCCCCTCCCGGTGTTGAAACATACATCTGTCCAACTGGGCGCAACGGAAGCTATAGCGGACACGGTGAAACGCCGTGAGTGACATGGTGCAAGAGAGCCACAGAGAAAACAGTCGCAACGAGTCGGCGCTGACCTTGCCACACGATAATCTAATCCCTGTTGAGAGTGCTTTTTTTAGAGAGCAAGTTAATGCCCACAGATTATACGCCAGTGTCTCCCACACTGGCCAATGAAAAGAGAGTGGGGGACCACAAAGTTCATCAATGAAGGATTTTTCCAAAGATACTTTTTTTCGTACAAACACGACCATTGTTACTCTGCTGGATGGTCTGCGCAGGTGTCACCACGCAGCTACTTCTGCTTTGTGCTCTTTTATTTCATGATAAAAGGCCCCACTGGTCTAATGCTATGAAGAGTAATCCCTGCGTATGTTGTGTAACCCGTGGACGTGTCAGAAAAGGCGGGAAGGCGAAGAGCAGAAAAACGTGTAGCTGACTGCTGTCTAATCTCTTAGGTAGATGAGGCTGCTTGCCCACAGCAGCTTCATTGTTCAGGAGGCGATCGAGGAAACCATCTGAGGAATATTTGCCATGCTGCTTGTATGACTTATGCGCCAATAACTGATATAGTCATAAAGTCATGACAGAAAACAATACTTTAAAGGTTCATTAATGAACATCAAAACTGGAATTTTAAACCCCCGGGGACAAAAATTGACTTTTTTTGCCTTCATTTTTATTTTGTTGTTAAATTATATATTACTTTTCCTAAGAGGATTTTTTTTTCATGTTAAATTTAAACATTCCAATGTCCAATTCATTCACACTAATGGGAGTTATTCAACAATACCCCAAAACAAAACAGGACTCATTTTTCAAAGAGCATAAAAACATTTTGATATACATTTTTTTTCTTTGCATAAATCTCTCTAAACAAAAGTACCAAACATGTAATGTTTTGTTTTTATTTTATTTTAACTACTTCGAAGACCTTTTGATCAGATGATATCAAGACATAGTTTATACTAATTTAAAATGTTTACATAATCTGATCTAAAGGGTCAAAATTAAAAAAACACAAAAAACATTTTTGATATTTTTGTTTTGGACTAAAGATTATTGAGAAATGTAATCAAAAAAGTAGAAATAAATATTGAACCTAAAATGTTTTTACGTCTTTCAAAAACCTAAGGACTTTTTGGTCTAGTTTGGCTTTGAATATAATTCAAATTGAATGCCCCCAGGGGGTTAATAAAGTTAAGTTTTGCAAAAATTGTTAAGGTATACTTGTTACACAAATACGAGTGATGGCGGGTAAATGACGCCTTTGTGAGTGCATAGCACACTCACTACCTGTATTGACACAGCAGTGTTTAATAATGGTCATCTGCTGAATTATACAAGTCATTACATTTGACCTGCAAATAAAAGTAACCGTTAGCAAAGGAATATGAATTGCACAACTCTGGTCAAGGAGCTAAATAATAACCAGGGAAAGAACAGTTATCTTTTTTGGCGCCATCAGATCAAAATACATTTTTCCTTTTTCTTAATTCCATTTAGACAAACGTGACTTCTTTTAGTATGAACTGTCATTTATCGGCCGATAAAAGCGCTTCCTGGTAAACACAGTTTGGCGCTTCAAATTCAAATTACACAACAGCTGTATCGGTCACATGTTTTTTTCTTAATGTGACACACACATTGAGGCATCGAGGGACACGGTATCACTCCTGTTCACACTCTTTCAGTATTGTTTGACCCATCACTAATAAACACCGTTAACGGCAAACATGCAGGTGAAATGTGATTAAAAAAGTTACTAACAAAAAATAATAAATGTTATTAACTTGTCCAAGGTGTACTCCGCCTTCCGCCCGAATGCAGCTGAGATAGGCTCCAACACCCCCCGCGACCCCGAAAGGGAGAAGCGGTAGAAAATGGATTGATGGATGGAACTCCATGAAAATATTCCAGATTACCGTATTTTTCGGACTATAAATCGCAGTTTTTTTCATAGTTTGGCCGGGGGTGCGACTTATACTCAGGAGCGAATTATGTGTGAAATTATTAACACATTACAGTAAAATATCAAATAATATTATTTAGCTCATTCACGTAAGAGACTAGACGTATAAGATTTCATGGGATTTAGCGATTAGGAGTGACAGATTGTTTGGTAAACGTATAGCATGTTCTATATGTTATAGTTATTTGAATGACTCTTACCATAATATGTTACGTTAACATACCAGGCACGTTCTCAGTTGGTTATTTATGCTTCATATAACGCACACTTATTCAGCCTGTTGTTCACTATTTATTTATTTTAAATTGCCTTTCAAATGTCTATTCTTGGTGTTGGGTTTTATCAAATAAATTTCCCCAAAAAATGCGACTTATACTCCAGTGCGACTTATATATGTTTTTTTTCCTTCTTTATTGTGCATTTTCGGCAGGTGAGACTTATACTCCGGTGCGACTTATACTCCGGTGCGCCTTATACTCCGAAAAATACGGTCTGTATTGTTTGTTAGATTGCGAATATTAACTTTTTATAATAACATTACAATTTTAAGAGTGTTGCTTCAATTTCTCGATTGCGTGGCGGCTCAAGCATCAACGACGCCCCGTGTGAGACCCCGCTTTGTGTGTAAATGTTTGCAAAGCTCCTTTTAGCAACTAAAAGGTGACTTCTTTTAAGCTGGTGTGCCTCTGACCAGTTCCTGTGCGGCTCAAGCTTGTCACAAGAGGGCTTGAAAGTGTGACATGGTAACGCATTGCATCGTGGGTCTTGCTGGACTCTGAATCTCTTATATACATGGCCAAATGCAAGACTGTGTGCTTAAGTTTTTTGTTTTTTCTTTAACAAGTTCAAAACATGGTGCGACCATGCGGCATCATTAACTGTCACAATCGTGGTCATGATCGCTTTAGTAAAAAAAGGATTTGGTGAGATCATTCTCATTTCCAGCGTGAAAGCAAAGCCTATGGAGGTCGGGTTATGAAGGTGACAAAGACGGCACTGCTATCCTGGTAAGTTTGAATCAAAGCATGTTGTATTCAGTAGCATTTAGTAGGATGTTAGCGTTAGCCAAGCTAGTTGTGGGCAACAAAGAACGTACAGTATTTTTTTTAAAAGCATGTTGTCTGTTTACTTTTAGTCTTTGGTACAAAAATTTATGAGTATTATTTTCGGAGCAGTAGCGTAGTGATCAAAGTATTTAAAAGTAATGATGTGTTTCATTTTTCGGGAAAACCTGTTTATGAAATGAGGCTGGGCACCCTCACTCCATCACAAACACATAAGAGATGAAAGTCGTAGATTACCGTATTTTTCGGACGTTAAGTCGCTGCGGAGTATACGTCGCACCGGTCGAAAATGCACAATAAAGAAGGAAAAAAAACATATATACGTCGCACTGGAGTATAAGTCGCATTTTTGGGGGAAATTTATTTTATAAAATCCAACACCAAGAATAGACATTTGAAAGGCAAAAAAAATAAATAAAGAATAGTGAACAACAGGCTGAATAAGTGTACGTTATATGACGCATAAATAACCAACTGAGAACGTGCCTGGTATGTTAACGTAACATATTATGGTAAGAGTCATTCAAATAACTATAACATATAGAACATGCTATACATTTACCAAACAATCTGTCACTCCCGATCGCTAAATCTGATTAAATCTTCCTCCCCGGTGTCGCCTCTGGTATGTCCTTTCTTTCTGCTACTCGATCGCCGTTTTCTGCTGCATATTTCACTACGTCCAGCTTGTAATCTGCAGTATATGATTTCCTTTTCGGTGCCATTTTAGTTCAGCCCTTCTCAGTTTTTATAAGTTACCGCCAATGTTGATGTGATCCATTTTAATAGCTATGGCAGTAGCGTATAGCATATAGCAGTTAGCACACCATGACCCACAATGCACTTCCGCCATGACCCTTCCCCGCCGAATTCTTATTGGTTGACGTGTGAGTGACGATTGCTGCCATTTGCTTCGTCTCTTACGCAAATGAGATAAATAATAATATTTGATATTTTACGGTAACGTGTTAATAATTTCACACATAAGTCGCTGCGGAGTATATGTCGGAGTATATGTCGCACCCACGGCCAAACTATGAAAAAAAACCTGCGACTTATAATCCGAAAAATACGGTATGCGCATTTTGAACGGAGAGCAATGTGCCTTAACAGAGTTTATATTCTGAAATTCTTTACTGATATAAACACAAATTCTGTTGACAAGGTATATACAAGTTTAGCTTGGACAATGGCGGCAGCTTACTCAAATCTCTTGTTAATTGGCTGTACTCATATGGATCAATTCCACCAATTTAACTTATTTTTTTGAGGTTGCAAGCCTTTGGAATAGGGTACAGTTTGTCTTAGTGCGATCCCTTGATTTTTTATTTTATTTTGTAAGATCCATTTTAATCCAGTTTGTTGCTCTCACTCACATTACAGCAGGTACAATGCAGCCATGTAAACAAAACCTACATCCAGCAAAAATGCCTACAATGCACCCACAATGACTTGCGAAATCACGTGCCCTTTTGAGCCCTACACGATATCCTGCCGGATGAGGAATGAGCGTTGAGTCTAGGTTCTGGGCTGATACAATTATATCAATATATATTGCGATAGACCTGTAATCAAAATCAATATAAGATGCGTTCGATAAATATATATTTTTTGGTCGGGAAAAAACTGAAAGAATAAAGCATGGTTGGTTGCATGAACAAAGACACTTGCGGTCTGATAAGCTAGCAAAACAGGAAGTGGTCGGGAAATGGGAGGCACATGCTGAACAGCCAATCACTTAACAGCATCAACCATCATTTTGGTTGCACCATCTCGCTGTTGATTCTCTGTACAGAGTGAGAAGAGAAATTAAAAATGAGTGTTGCAGAGAGCGAATAAATAGTGGATAAAACAGAGTCACCTCCACAGTATGGAAGGCTTTTTTTTATAAATTCAAACGGACTGTAGTCCTTCGTCGCGCTCGTCTTCTTTTTTGTCCATTCCCTATTCAGATGTACGGAAACAGATAGGAACCAAAGTGCAGGATTGTATAACTTAAACAAAGTATAACAAATGTGCTATTTTTAAAATAATAATTTGGTCCAGTGATAATTAAATAATAATTACTGCATAGTATAAATTCATTTTCATACTTAAATAAGAAAAACAGACCAAATTAAATGTTACACAGACCACGTAACTTCCTGGCACTAAACCTACAAATACTTGTTTTTCTCATTTTTTTCTAAGTTTACATTTTCACACTTTGCACTTAACTTATTGTTAAGTGTTCAATGTGATTTTACAATTTTGTTTACATTGTTTGAGTGTTTGCCATGCTTGTATGGAAATTTCCTTTTCTTTCTGCCTTGATAGGTGAGGGCATTATAATCAGAGGACAGTTACATTTGAAGAAAAATGTTAACATTTATTACATTTTTCTCCTGGTCCATATTTTTCATAGGCCATAAAAATATCGACCAATATAAAAAAACGTATATCATGATACAGTTTTCTGCCATATCGCACAGCCTTAAGTGAGCATCTTTTAATATTACCGGTAATCTTCTTTTCCCCCTCCCTTACATTGTTGCTCTGGGCAACCCATCGATAAAACATTTATATGGTGTGAATGAGTGATCAGACATGGAGATGGGTTAGGTAAATAAACTCTGCTTCTTCCTACTCCTTTTGAGACATGTCAAATTGTGCATGTTATATGTAAGCAATTAGGCATGCCTGAAGAAAATAAACCATACCGTTAGGTTGGGTTCATTTTGTGTACATTAAACTGTCTTTTGTCACTTGATGTGTACAATGTGGGAACTCGTTGTACCAAACCAACAAATCTGATTAGTGACACAACTATTGTAACGTTACTAGGGGTGTGAATCTTTGGGCAGATAACGATTCGATCAGATTCATGGAGTGACGATTTGTTTCAGAATAGATTCTCGATTCAATAAGATACTCTATTCCAGGGATGTCAAAGTCAAGGCCACCGGGATGATATTTGATTAGTATTAGAACCGGCCCGCAGGCCACAGCTGCCTGCTGCTGTTTTGCATGCCCCAATACTTCATCAGTGTTGGCGTAATTTTTTGGGGTCCCACTTTTTTGTAACCGTTTTGAAAACAAATGATAAATGTATGCATTATCCTGTTATATCTCCCATTCTATATTGTGTTTTGGAAAAATGTTGTCAAACGTTACTTAATTAATTTAAAAAAATTATACAAAAGAAAACAAATTTTCATGCATATGTAAATGTATTCAGTTATAAACATTCATTCACTTTCTTCTTTCCTTCATGGATCTAAACTTTACCGCTGCCGGTATTTTTAAAAATATTTTTATTGTAATATTTTCTGAATGTATTTGTTCTATTTTTGGCCAAAGTAAGACAAAGAAAACAATCTGAAGTTCTCTTTATTTTTTTAGTTTTAAGGCCTGATTTTAATCGTCCGGCCCGCTTGTGCACACATTTTGTGAGCTAAAATGAGTTTGACACCCCTGCTCTATTCAAACCAATTATCACAATGTATTTGGTATACTAGTTTTAATCAAAGTTTTTTAAAACATGTTATAGGTTTAATCGTTGCATGGAGATGCCCTAAAAATGTATTTTTAAAAATGTATTTAAAAAAAAAAAAAAAAAAATGTGTATATATTTTTATTCTTTTAAATTGATTTTTGAAAATTATGAATTGATTTAGAATTGGAATAATTCGGATGCACATTTTTTTGGTGCATCCCTAATTGTTACGGTATATTAGAACGATGCAGTTGGTAAGGCGTACACTTTTTAAACAGTTATTTATGGTGGGTTTTTTAAACATTTATGCATAATCCTGCAAGCTGAGGTGTTTTCCGATGTACCGTACACCCTGGACTCGTCCAGCGAGTTATTATTCCTAAGTGACAAACTTGGATTGAGGTGCTGGTCAACAACACGTGTAAAAATGTCCCCTTTGATCAAAATAATGATTAGGAAGGAGAAGTAAGGCGATAGGTACTTCAGCCATTTTTCCCTGCGGCTGGCAGCAGCCAAGAGGAGGAGGAATGACAGCTGGCAGCAGGGTTTGGATTAGGTTTCCCGTCGGGGTTATTGCATCTTTTACGCCGCCGCTTTTCGCCGAGCAGAATGGTGTAATAGTAACCCGACTCCCTCGCACCCGACCAATCTCGTGTCAGTCTCAACGGGGTTAAACAGAAGGGATCTGTGAAACGCCTTACTCACCCCCACCATGTTCCATCTGGATGCGCTAGCAGCTTTGTCGTACTCCTTTTAAAAACAACTTACTAAGCAGCGCTGTGATTGGTCTTAATTAGAATTGAATCCCAAACAACACTCTAATAACCCAAAGAAAGCACTACTACATATACTACTTACTGACATGATGCCCAAACAGTGCAATCCCCAGCTTGTTCTTTATTGGGGTATTCAACGGATCAAATTAAAAACGGCCCGCATTAGTAAGGAGAGAAATGTTGTTTTTTTGGCAACCAAACACAAAATGGATTTGAGGGTGGCGTGGCTCAGTTGATAGAGCCGTCATGCCAGCAACTTGAGGGTTCCAGGTTTGATTCCTGCTTCCGCCATCCTAGTCACGGCCGTTGTGTCCTTGGCCAAGACACTTTACCCTTCCTCCCAGTATCACCCACACTGGTTTAAATGGAGCTTAAATGTTGATGATGTGTTTCACTATGTAAAGTGCTTTGAGTCTCACAAGAAAAAAGCGCTAAATAAATATACTTTACTTCACATTTGCATCAAAAAAAGATTTGCAAACAGAAAAAGGATTTTTAGCCTAAAAAAAGATGTGCATACAAAATGAATATGAAATTTAAAAATGTCGCATCAATCCACATTTCGTTAAACAAAAAAAAATTGGGGGTTACAAATCACTGTTTTGATTACAAAATTATTTTTGTTACAACTCATTTTTTTGGTTGTAAATTATTTTTTTTTAGAACTCAACTTCAACCTTGTGGGCGGGGCCTCCTCTGAACAATATAACAGAAGCCTTTTCATTGGTCATTATGGCCCACCCCAAGCTTTGGTATTATATTGGTGGTCAGCAGTGGTGTTGCAACGATTAATCGATTCAATTGTTAAATTTGAATGGAAAAAATATTTGATTTATATTCTGTTGCTTCGGTAAATCGTTTAATAAAGTGTAACGAATGAAAATTAGCTAAATCCAGCCCACATGTAGTGCCTGGAACTTTAAATATGTGGGCATATTTAGCCGATGTACAGCATGTGTGGGTGCAACAAAGTTTCTATTAATACACTCATGTTAAAAGTGCAAATTCAATGTTGATGATGTGCATTTATTAGAAAAAAATTATGAAGGTTGTGTCAAGCAGAACTTTTTTGTTAATTGTAGCTATTTTCCCTAAAATACACATTGAGTCTAAAAAGAGTGTTTTATCCAATTTTGCAAATAATTGAACAAGTAATTGAACAACTAATTGATATATTACTTTATTACTAAAATATTCAACAGCTGCAGTCCTATTCAGCAGTCACTCATATATATTGTCCAGAGGAGACTCCGCCCACAAATTGAAGTTGCGTTGTAACCTCGAAAAAGGATTTGCACCCAAAACTTTTTAGTTGTTTAAAAAATATATATATTTCAAATGTATAATTTTTGTGTGGTTGCATAAAAAGACCAATTTGTGATGCTAAGATCTTTGTAGATTTGTCTGCAGATATCCTGTCAGTCGGACACTGATGGCGGGTATTACAGGCTTTCTGGAGATGGGGGCAGGGAAGGTACTAATTTGCTAACTTGCTAAAGCTAACGGTTACCAGCTAGATTAGCTGTGCTCCTATACTAGCCCACTGGCTAGTGAGCTCGAATCTGTGATGTTGCTTGGTTGTAGGTTTGAGCCAAGGTGTGTGCAGGGCTGGACTGAGCATTGTGATCAGAGTTTAATTAATTAAAATGTGCACACCCTTCCATTTCTGGACACTCTAGCTTTAAAATGTTGTACAAATTCGCAAACCGACCAAAATTATCTGTCAAAAAAGTAGCACAAAAAATCTGAAGATCAGAACGATTTTACACGATACTAGTTCAGCAAAGCTCATGCTAACTTAGTTAGCAAACTTTTACCTTTGACACGTTAGCTGCAGGGTAGTTAGAAAACACATTGTACCTGTGTCCGTCCTGGCTGCTCAGTAAAACAAATACAATAAAAAAAGTGTTTGTACACTTCTGCCGTGTAAGATTTGAGCGAGCGCATCCAGATTCGTGAGCGTGTAATACGTGTGCGCGCGCATTCAGAAGTGCATGCGTGCAATACAATCTGTACGTGCGTATCTGTGAGGAGCTTTTGGCTGTCTTTTTTTACATGTGACTTTTGCGACACTTTTGCCGTGTACGATTTGAGCGAGGGCATCCAGATTTGTGAGCGTGTAATACAATTTGTGCGCGTGCAATCAGAAGTGCGGTGTGCGTATTGAGGTGTGCCTACATCTATGTTTAATCAACCACTCAATTTAAACCAATCAGGAACAATGTACAGCTGAGGTGCGTGAAAGAGAGACGTTGTTTCTGATTGGTTTAAATTGTGTAGTGTCTGGTTAAATGTTAACGCACAAGTTGTATTACACACTCAAATTGTACATGGCAGAAGTGTTGCAAAAGTCACATGTAAAAAAGACAGCCAATAGACGGTTCCTACTTCTCACAGATCATAGAAACGCACGCACACTCATCCACTTTTGAATGCGCGTGCACACTTTATATTACAAACTCACGAATCTGGATGCTCGTGCTCAAATCTTACATGGCAGAAGTGTCGCAAAAGTCATGTGTAAGTAGACAGCCTGTCGAGGGTTCTTTCTGATTAGGGACAAACAGACAACTTAAAACACATGTACGGGGATCTAAAACACACGTACACGGATCTGATTACACACACTTGATATACAGACACAAATGAGTACACGTGCACATGATTTGAATTACATGTGCACAGATTGAAATAAACGTTTGCAAATAAAATTGCTACAATAATACTTCCATAATAATAAATATCAGACAGATAATCTTTGTGCTGATATTAGGAGTGATGACATCACACACATTGAGGGCAGCACAGTGGTACAGGGGTTAGTGCATGTGCCTCACAATACGAAGGTCCTGAGTAGTCCTGAGTTCAATCTCGGGCTCGGGATCTTTCTGTGTCAAGTTTGCATGTTGTCCCCGTGACTGCGTGGGTTCCCTCCGGGTACTCCGGCTTCCTCCCACTTCAAAAAACATGCACCTGGGGATAGGTTGATTGGCAACACTAAAATGGGCCCTAGTGTGTGAATGTGAGTGTGAATGTTGTCTGTCTATCTGTGTTGGCCCTGCGATGAGTTGGCGACTTGTCCAGGGTGTACCCCGCCTTCCGTCCGAATGCAGCTGAGATAGGCTCCAGCACCCCCCGCGACCCCAAAAGGGACAAGCGGTAGAAAATGGATGGATGGATGGATGGACATCACATTGATGACCTCAAAAGATAGCTCGGATAACCAATTTTTATTTAATTTTTTTTCTTAAACGCTTCAGTGAGGCAAAATGACTTTGACTGTGCTTTAGGTGGGTTAGCGTGAGCATATCAAGTGCTCCTTTTCTCCTCATGTTGTAAACGTGCCCTGAGCTAATTGCAAACAAACATGGCATGAATCGTTTGGGACTTCTACACTGTTTTAGTGGAAGTCCTTTGGGGGGGGGAAACATTGTGCATCAACACATCAAACCTTATCAGCCACCTTAAAACGCCAGCATTGCTACGAATACGCCCGCTACTAGAGAAGCTGCCTTAAAGCCAGTTACAAAGAAAGGTGTACCAACTACAATTATATACACTTAAAAAATAATAGATAAAAATCAGCTAATCTGTATCGTTCTTGACAAGCAGGAAGTTATGTAAAGTCTGTAAAAAATATTTTTTTACAAACACATATCAGTTTTTAGCGTTAACATTTCAGCTTTATCCTATTACTTTACAGCTATTTGTTCTTTTATTTAACTTTGTATCTGTTTTTTTGTTGTAGTATTTTTAGAATGTGTGGCGGGCCGCTAAAATTTAGGCTGCGGGCCGCAGTTTGTACACCCCTGACCTACATTGTGCTTGTTTACATTTGTCTACTAGTAACACACATTTCAGCTAATGGGTGCACACGCAAGTGGTTATCTTCTTTTACACTTGTGTGACCGCTAAAAACATTTTGGTGTTACTTTAAAACATCACTTGTACAGTCATGGTGTTTTGACGGATTATTTCCATATCCATGACTTCCTGTGGGACAAATTGTTTTGAAATATGAACAAATTGAACTGATTGCGATCATTCCACAGTGTTACTGACTGACTCGCATGCTTTGTGTCTCTAAATTTGTTTTTTATTGGTCCTCAACATACTCTTAAAAAATCAAGTTAATTCATCAATAATGAGATCAATTACGACACTTATTTTTGTTCACTTCCTTTGTTACTTACAATACAAATATGTGAATGTTTTGTTAAGATCTTTTAGCATACATTAACCTGCATTAGATTAGTTTTGGCATCTTTAATGCACAAAATCTTGTCTGCATGCGGCCATCTGTGGAAAAAGTTTGGACAGCCCTACTTTTAGGGGTAATATAGCTGTACATGTGTACATTTAGGACTAATAAACAATGTTTAGCCTTTGAAAGCACATCCCTCACAGCTCTGTCTGCTCAATCCCCACCCCACCCCCCACTCTAGACCCCCAGCCTCCTCATGACCCAATCTCCATGATTAAATCATTTTTCTTTAGTCCAAATTTTACCGCCCCTCCTCTTCAACCCATCCCGCCCTGCGCGCCTCTCTTGTCTGGTGAGATGGCGCACACCCTCCTCTATTGATCGTCATGCTGAGGAGATTACCCTAATAGCTGGGATTACCTCCCCACATGTTGGTTGGCCACATACGGCCTGGTAGGAGGGGAGTGCGTGGATGTGCAAGAGTATGAGGTATTTTTTAGGAATCACACTTGCTTTTGGGCAATTTAAAAGTCATCAGTATGTTAGGAAATACCTTTATTCTAACACTGTGGTGTCTAAATGTGTTGAGTCCCCAGACCTCATTGTAATCTGATGCTAATTGTTATGTCGCGACGTATACAGCAAAGCCAAGAACATTATCACATTAACACAGTGCAAAACACACCAAATCAATACCAACTAGCCATCGGCACAAATCTGGAGGGTTTTTTTTTCAATAGAGAAGATAACAATACTATTGTGTTTTTAACACTTATTGTTTTAATCAGCGGCTAACATTAGTAATATTTCCTGATATTATGGAAAGTTGTGCGATGTTCCTCATTAACTTTCATCCAAAATGGCAGAACAACAACGCTATTTTGGCGTTGTACTTAAATATTCAAGAAATCTCAATTCGCTACCCTGGTTGCACAGTACAATACGGCTAACATAACTCACACTTTCCTCCTCGTCCCCAGCAGTGTGTCACGCCGGCCAGGGCGAGTTGGCCCCGCTGCCCTGGTTCCACCTAACATGTCTGGAAAAAAATGTCCTGGATAATCACAATCTCAACTTTTAGCAAGAAAATCAGGATTTGTCTACGCAAAATGGTGTTCTGGCTGCTCAGCACAATATTCCCAATAAGTATCCACATCCTTTGAACTTGAATCCAGAATAAGAGAACAAGACACTTTTATAATAACAGTAAAGGAACAACACATTTTTGGTGTTGTTACCCGCACAGTTCAGTTTCTGCTTTTCTGTTCTTCCCGGTATTCGAACGTGGGTCGTCTGCATGAGAGATGAGCGTGTTAGCTCCTGAGCTAAAAGCCCAGACTAAGGGGGTGAAATTTATACGCATATCTCTGTCCTGCCTGCTCAGCACAATATTCCCAATTATTTTTCATCACGTCACTATAGTTCCTTTTAACTTTAATCCCAATATAACAGAACAATAGTTTTGTGTTTTGTAGTTAGTATGCCTAATAAAAGAATAATATGTCATTATAGTTCCTTTGAACTTTAATCCAATATGCAAACACGTTTTAGGCATTGTAGTAGGCAAGCAAGAGAAGCATTACACCACTGTCAATTTTGACAGAATTTTTTAATTTAGTTTTGGTTAAGTCCTGACGAAAATGTATTTATATATCCATCCATCCATTTCCTACCGCTTGTCCCTTTATTTACACACACACACACACACACACACATATATATATATATATATATATATATATATATATATATATATATATATATATATATATATATATATATATATATATATATATATATATGAATCTAAATTGATCTAGTTTTAGTCGAGTTTTAGTCAACTAAATTACACTACATTTTAGTCAGCATAAATTACAGTAAATTTACTGTGTTTTTCGGACTATAAGTCGCAGTTTTTTTCATAGTTTGCCCGGGGGTGCGACTTATACTCAGGAGCGACTTATGTATGAAATTATTAACACATTACCGTAAAATATCAAATAATATTATTTAGCTCATTCACGTAAGAGACTAGACGTATAAGATTTCATTAGATTAAGCGATTAGCAGTGACAGATTGTTTGGTAAACGTATAGCATGTTCTATATGTTATAGTTGTTTGAATGACTCTTACCATAATATGTTACGTTAACATACCAGGCACGTTCTCAGTTGGTTATTTATGCGTCATATAACGTACACTTATTCAGCCTGTTGTTCACTATTCTTTACTTATTTTAAATTGCCTTTCAAATGTCTATTCTTGGTGTTGGGTTTTATCAAATACATTTCCCCACAAAATGTGACTTATACTCCAGTGCGACTTATATATGTTTTTTTCCTTCTTTATTATGCATTTTCGGCCGGTGCGACTTATACTCCGGAGCGACTTATACTCCGAAAAATACGGTAGTCGACTAAAATATAAAGTATAAAAGATAAGGGCTCTTTTCCATTTATTTGAAAGTACCTTTGTTAAGACAATCTGCAAATCCTTTGTTTAACACAAAAGTAGCATGATCTTATGGTCAGGAATGATGTATGATGCATACAATGGTCAATGCCAATAAATATTTTTCAGACACGTTTTCTATTTTTTTATGCTATGTCTGGTAAAGCAGGTGTATGTTTAGTGAAACAGAGTTACGATGCATTCCTTCATCATAATTTGTTTATGAACGAAGGATAACCAGAAGCAGTATAGCTTTAACTTACAGTTGTGTAGATGTTACGATGACTCGCCTGCTGATGGCATCATATAAAAATAAAATTAAAGCATGCCTTCTTCACTTTCTCCCAGGTGTACACATGATGTGATGTGATTTTTGTTTTCGCGTTGAGAAATCCAACTTCCTGATCTCATAAGGAAAAGCATCTGGTTGGCTCTCCTTTGGAACTAACTCCCAACCCACTTTCATATGTACGCTGTAAAGAGCTGTGATTTGATATATTCCCAGACTAAA
The DNA here is from genome assembly GCF_033978685.3 of Nerophis lumbriciformis. Classification (NCBI taxonomy): domain Eukaryota; kingdom Metazoa; phylum Chordata; class Actinopteri; order Syngnathiformes; family Syngnathidae; genus Nerophis; species Nerophis lumbriciformis. The sequence continues at coordinate 25,158,327 of NC_084558.2, read as the reverse complement.
ATTAAAATATTGGAATTTGTTTTCGTCAACATTTTTCGTCTCGTTTCAATTCGTCGACAAAAGTGTCAGTTAATTTTGTTATCGTCTTAGTCAACGAGCATTTTGTGTAATACGTCATCTTATTTTCATCAGGGGAAAATAGGTTAAGGACAACTAAGATTAAAATGATTAGTCAGCACAACAATAATAGTTATGTTATTATAGTTCCTTTTAACTTTGGTCCAAAATCAAAATAACAGAGGATTAAGCACATTATTGTTTTTTTAGTAAAGCCCACTGAGAAATCTTGTTACCGTAGTTTGACTTACTTGACCTGTAGGTGATATCAGAGTACATGTAATGCAGACAAATGCAGCAAAATGTGGCCCGTTAAGATTTTCTACTTTTTTTTAGACCTTTAACATTGAAACTGTAGCCGCCATTATGATGTGCAGTGCTGTTTTCCAATTACCGTAGGTTTTGAACTATAGAAAGTATTCCAATGGCTGGAATCTGCACTTTTGAGTGATAAAACAGGTTATTACGGTAATCTACGTCACACCAGCTCCACACAGACGAGGCATACGACAGAGTGGGCGGGGTTTGTTTCCAGAGCAGTCAGCCTGAATCGCGGGTGTTGAGGACAGACGCGGAAGCATATGTTTACAACAATATTCTGCAGAAAAGTAATGAAATACCAGATTGTAGGTGTTTTTTACCCTTTGCATTCATATTTCTCCATGTTTGTTGCATTTGTGCTGTGTTTTGCTTGATTGTAAAAGGTGTCATTTGAGGAGGTGGTCTGAGCAGTAAGAGGAGCGACGTTCATATGTTAATATTCAGTGTGTTATTGTTCATAGTTAATATTGTAAATCCCACGTTCTTTTATTTCCTGTACATTCTGGGTGTCTCATTCCGTAAATCCATCCATCCATCCATCCATTTTCTACCGCTTATTCCCTTTTGGGGTCGCGGGGGGCGCTGGAGCCTATCTCAGCTACAATCGGGCGGAAGGCGGGGTACACCCTGGACAAGTCGCCACCTCATCGCAGGGCCCATTCCGTAAATCAATTTAATTTTTTTAATTTTTTTTATTGAGGTTGTCTATTGTAACGTTTTAGCATTCTATCAGACATTATTGTATTGTACTGTTCGCCGTGAGATCGGTAGGTCGTGAGTTCAAACCCCGGTCGAGTCATATCAAAAACTATAAAAATGTGACTCATTACCTCCATGTTTGGAACTCAGCATCAAAGGTTGGAATTGGGGGTTAAATCACCAAAATGATTCCCGAGCGTGGCCACGGCTGCTGCTCACTGCTCCCCTCACCTCCCAGGGTGGTGAAACAAGGGGATGGGTCAAATGCAGAGGGTAATTTCACCACACCTAGTGTGTGTATGACTATCAGTGGTACTTTAACTTAGCAGCTATATATCCATCCATCCATTTTGTACCGCTTGTCCCTGTCGGGGTCGCTGTAGTGGCTGGAGCCTATCCCAGCTGCATTCGGGTAGAAGGCAGCGTACACCCTGGACAAGTCGACACCACATTGCATATATATATATATATATATATATATACTGTGTATATATATATATATATATATATATATATATATATACTGTGTATATATATATATATATATATATATATATATATATATATATATATATATACTGTGTATATATATATATACTGTGTGTGTGTGTATATATATATATATATATATATATATATATATATACCATATTTTTCGGACTATAAGTCGCAGTTTTTTTTCATACTTTGGCTTATACTCAGGAGCGACTTATGTGTGAAATGAACACATAACCGTAAAATATCAAATAATATTATTTAGCTCATTCACGTAAGAGACTAGACGTATAAGATTTCATGGGATTTAGCGATTAGGAGTGACAGATTGTTTGGTAAACATATAGCATGTTCTATATGTTATGTTATAGTTATTTGAATGACTCTTACCATAATATGTTATGTTAACATACCAGGCACGTTCTCAGTTGGTTATTTATGCCTCATATAACGTACACTTATTCACTATTCTTTATTATATTCTTTATTATACTATAGTATACACTATACTTGTTCACTATTCTTTATTTATTTTGAATTGCCTTTCAAATGTCAATTCTTGGTGTTGGGTTTTATCAAATAAATTTCCCCAAAAAATGTGACTTATACTCCAGTGCGACTTATATATGTTTTTTTCCTTCTTTATTATGCATTTTCGGCAGGTGCGACTTATTCTCCGGAGCGACTTATAGTCTGAAAAATACAGTATATATATATATATATATATATATATATATCCATCCATCCATTTTCTACCGCTCGTCCCTTTTGGGGTCGCGGGGGGTGCTGGAGCCTATCTCAGCTACACTTGGGCGGAAGGCGGCGTACACCCTGGACAAGTCGCCTCCTCATCGCCGCCTCATCGCAGGCCCAACACAGATAGACAACATTCACAGTCACACTCACACACTAGGGCCAATTCAGTGTTGCCAATCAACCTATCCACAGGTGCATGTCTTTGGAGGTGGGAGGAAGCCGGAGTACCCGGAGGGAACCCACACAGTCACGGGGCGAACATGCAAACTCCACACAGAAAGATCCCGAGCACAGTATCGAACCCAAGACCTTTGTATTGTGAAGCACATGCACTAACCCCTGTGTCACTGTGCTGCCTAAAATAAACTCAATAAATGATAATAAATTCATAGTGGTCAGCAATATATATATATATATATATATATATATACACACACACACACATATACCAACAAGCAAACGGGGCTCCAGACACATTTGTTTTCTCTCAATGTGGCCTGGAGTCAAAATATATGACCAGTTCTGATTTAATGGCTTGTTTGTTCAATTATATTTTAAAAAAGCACATAGTTTCCACAATGGATTACATTTTCATGTAGTTCGACGAATAATTGGGACTTGATGACTTTCTATCAATTCAAAACAATTTTCTGGAATATAAAACTATTAGTGTAGATCATTTGGAGACGTAAAGCTAAAGGGGACTTATTTATTTCATGTTCGGCCATGTCCACTTAATCCCCACTTAAATGCCCACAAGCCCTGCAAACAACAAGCAGGACACAATTCCTTAGCAAATACATCCACCTTGCATCACTCTTGTAAAGTTTGACTTTCTCCATATATATATATATAATATAAATATATATATATGAGATGCAGCTAAAGAGAGATTGGACTTGGTGCCATTGAGACAGTGCATGGGGGGGGGGGAAGGAATTCCGTTAATCCGCCGCTGATCCGCTACAATGGCAGCCTTGTTGTCTGTTATTGCCTGGCCGCTTTAAACTTTGACAGCTGGAGGAAAAGATGGAGGTGGAAGTGACCACAAACCAGTCACTCACCACATATGTTACAACTTGTACACACCAGTTCCCTTACGGCCACTTACCTTGAAGGGTCGCTGGTGGAGGAATCCCATCACTTGTTTAACAAATAAAACAAACCAACAATGGCGCCCGACGTGGTGTAGTAATGTTGGCTTCCAGTCACAGTCCACCTCCGGGATGAAGAAGGAGAGCAGCACCGCCTTCCTGAGCGCGAGTGACGAGAGCGATAACGTTATTAACGTTAATAGGAAGCATCTCCGCCCTTCTGCCCCGGACGAGTCAAGCTCCTTTCGGTCCCCGCGCGACCAGTTCGTCAGTGCACTTTAGAAAGCAACTTGTGCGGACCCCAGGAGACTTAAGGAGGTTATCACAGGCGACACCAACTCATTGATGGCTGTTGACGCTTGTCTTTTAAAGGGACAGTACACTAGCCGGGGGGGTCAATACGTACGCCGATGGTGTCGATACCAAAGGTGGTGTTAGTATTCGGCACGGGCCGATGATATCAGTAGGGGAAAAAAACGCATTTCGATTAAGGAGTCATATCTTGAAATATGGGATTCATTATGATTTATTTTAACTATTAAACAAGTGCTTCTCAGTTATTTTCTGTTACGCCCCCCCTGGGAGAAGAATACATTTCGCCCACCACTCTATAAATAGTATAATTGTGTGAATGCTCCAAAGCAGTGGTCCCCAACCACCGGGCCGCGGCCCGGTACCGGTCCGCGGACCGATTGGTACCGGGCCGCACAAGGGGGGAAAAAAAATAAAATATATGTATATATATATATATATATATATATTATTATTTTTTTAAATCAACATAAAAACACAATATATACACTATATATCAATGTATATCAATACAGTCTGCAGGGATACAGTCCGTAAGCACACATGATTGTATTTCTTTATTAAATTTGTCCACAGCTACAAAAAGGTTGGGGACCACTGCTCCAAAGCATTCACACATGGTTTTCGACACCAAAATGAATCTATTTTTTCAACTTCTTCTTCTTCTTCTTCTCCAGTTTTTGGCGCGCTCTACCGTCCACATTTTTCACCCGATTCAAACCGTTCCAACTTCAAACTTTTCAGCCTATTCGGGAATCACGGGCTTTCCCTTGACACATTCCAAAAATTCCCAGATTTCCCAGAATTCTGTGTTTTCCGGGACATTTTTCCCATTCCGATTCAAACCATATCCATATATTTGGATATAGAGAACATCTATCCATCCATCCATTTTCTACCGCTTGTCCCTTTTGGGGTCGCGGGGGGTCGCTGGAGCCTATCTCAGCTGCATTCGGGCGGTAGGCGGGGTACACACCCTGGACAAGTCGCCACCTCATCGCAGGGCCAACACAGATAGACAGACAACATTCACACTCACATTCACACACTAGGGCCAATTTAGTGAACATATAAATCCTTTATTGAATCAAAGATACTGAAATTCCACGACATAGTGAATTTTCAAACAGCTAAAATTATACTCAAAGCAAACTAAAGCCTGCTACCCAAGAATATTCAACAATTCTTCTCAAAAAAAGAGGAGAAATATAATCTTTAGAGAAAAATGTAATTTTAAACATTTGTATGCACGTACAACACTTAAGACCTTCAGTATATCTGTATGTGGAATTACATTATGGAATGGATTAAGCAAAGCAATCAAACAATGTACTAACATGATCCACTTCAAGAAACTCTTCAAACTTAAAAGTGTTTACAAAGTACAAAGAAGAACCATGATAAACATTCTGAATTTATTTCATCCATCCATTCATTCATTCTCAAAATAATCTTACTCATCTCATCATATGAAATATAACTTACTTCACCAATTATTATTTATTTATTTATTTATTTATTTATTTATTTTTATTGAGATTACTTATGGAGTATATTGTGAATAAATTGAGAACAGGAAGTGAACAAAAGTTTTAGCAACTGTTATGTAAAAGAAAAGGGGTAGGATTAAATAAGCTCTGCTTCTTCCTACTCCTTTTCGAACATGTTGAAAAGAGAAACTGGAATTTGTGATGTATCATGTTGTATGCTTGCATGTTCAAAATAAACTCAACTCTACTCAACCATTCAACCTTCAACACATTCCACTCATCGTGGACATTCAAACTATTATTTTTCCAAGTTCAAAAAAATTCCAGGAATTCACAGAATTCCCGTTTTTTTCAAACATTTTTTGACCCTTTTTTCTGGCAACTACTCCTTCCACATTTTTCAACTCACTTCAACAGTTTCACTGTCCAAACATTCCTCTTAATTACGCAAAAAAAGCAAAGTTGTTTTTCGAACTGGAAAAATTCCCGGTTTTCCCAAAATTCCAGGAATTTCTTAATACCATTTCTCAATTAAAATGTTACTAATTCCACATTTCTCGACCGTTTTGAAAAATTCCAACATCAACCATTTCATCTCATTTAAGTTTGTTACCATTTTTCCAAAAAAATTCCCGCTTTTCCCGAAATCCCAAATTTTTGGGAAATTCCCATTGAGATCAATGAGACATTCTTCAACTTTCCACAACTCCCACATTTTTCATTTGGTTCAAACGGTTCTGACTTCAAAATATTCAGCCTGTTTGGGAATTGTGTGCTCTACTTTAACAATTATTTAAAAAATCCAGGATTTCAGTTCAACCTCAGCATTGGAGCATTCACACGCAATTCCTTCAGGAATTGCCTCATCTAGTTTGTGTATAACATTGTTTTAAGTACAACTCTGAATAACGTTGTATTCTTATTAAAGGAAACAAAAACTAAATATAGATCAACTTACAGAGAATAACTTTATTATTTGTCCCACTGGCAATCAAAGCACTTAACAGAAAACTACTGTAATAACCAAATACAATAAGGAGTGCAATATTGGGATAGTGCAATATGGGAGGTGTGCAATACGGGGGGAGTGTAATGTGTGATGATCTCAACCAACTGATATACCTGTGCACTGTTCACTGTCGTCACTGTATTGTCGGATGAACTGTGTGTACCGTATTTTTCGGACTATAAGTCGCAGTTTTTTTCATAGTTTGGCTGGGCTCCAGTGCGACTTATATATGTTTTTTTCCTTCTTTATTATGCATTTTCGGCAGGTGCGACTTATACTCCGGTGCGACTTATACTCCGTAAAATACGGTATGTATGTATGTATGTATGTATGTATGTATGTATGTATGTATGTATGTACTGTATGTATGTATGTATGTAAAACTTTGTCTTCTCGGAGACAAAGTTTATTATTATTATTATTATTATTATTATTATTATTAACATTGTTTGTTTAGTGTGTAACATACATTATTTAAAGTGCATTAATTTCCCCAAAATACATTTAAAAAATCATCTTTTAAACGTGTTTTGGCCGGCTTGAACCATTTCATACTAAAAAAATAAAATAAAATAAACTCCCATCCATCCATTTTCTACCGCTTGTCCTTATTGGGGTCGCGGGGGGTGCTGGAGCCTATCTCAGCTGCATTCGGGCGGAAGGTGGTGTACACCCTGGACAAGTTACTACCTCATCGCAGGGCCAACACAGCTAGACAACATTCACACTCACATTCACACACTAGGGCCAATTTAGTGTTGCCAATCAACCTATCCCCAGGTGCATGTCTTTGGAGGTGGGAGGAAGCCGGAGTACCCGAAGGGAACCCATGCAGTCACTGGGAGAACATGCAAACTCCACACAGAAAGACCCAGAGCCCGGGGATCGAACCCAAGACCTTTGTATTGTGATGCTCATGCACTAACCCCTGTGTCACCGTGCTGCCTAAAATAACCTCAATAAATGATGATAAATTCATAGTGGTCAGCAACATTAACTCCAGAGCACAATATATATGACGCTTTAACCTACAACACCAAAATGAAGAAAAAAATATATTTCTGTACTTATTTGACAGATTTGATAAAAGATTAGTCAAATAAGTACAGGTAAGTATTGATATAAAGTCACAGACAACTGCACTTCCAAATGGCCCCAACGGGGTGCAGCAATACATAAAAGCAAACAAAAGGCTCATCAGTCATCCACAATTCCACCATATTTCAATCTGTGCCGAACTGGAGATCAGTCACAAATGTATGTTTTTACACAAAATGAGGAAGTCAGGATTAATGGCTACAATGAGCACATTTTAGAGTGCACCAGGGATTGAAACTTGAAACTGATAAAGCAAGTCACACGCTAATGGGCCCGCTCCAATATTTGAGAAGAACTGTACTAAATCAATTCAAAATGGGACTTTTTATCCCTCGTGGTGAATATTGGCTACAGTCAAGTTTAGGAGATGCAATGCAAGTTAAGCTACTGTGACTGTGGTGGAAATGATAAGCGATAATAGGACTTTTTTCCACCAAAAGTTCAGGAACTTTTAGTTGTGGAACTGAAGGTTCCTGTAGAAGTGTAGGGTTTGCGTTTCCAGAGCATTTCACAGTTCAGGTAGTATGTTTATGTTAGTCTGGCATATGCAGGATTGGTTTAGAACAGCCTGCGATGAGGTCGCGACTTGTCCACGGTGTACCCCGCCTTCCGCCCGATTGTAGCTGAGATAGGCTCCAGCGCCCCCCGCGACCCAGAGGGAATAAGCGGTAGAAAATGGATGGATGGATGGTTTAGAACAGCGGCTCTCAATCTTTTTTCACCAAATACCACTTCGGACAACACTTGAGTCTTTTAAGTATCACCTTAATGACCAACATTATAATACAGTAGCGTAGTAGGCCCACATTGTCATTAAAAACAAGGCAGAGGTTTTATTTAACAAATATATTTATTATTTGTAGCCACTGTAACATTACACACAGTTTGAACAGTCACACTGTTTGAATATTTAATTGATTCTTTGGCGTAGCACTAGACGGAGCCCGCGTTCCACAGTTTGAGAATCGCTGGTTAAATATAATTCCACACTGGTACTACGTAAGTAAACAGACAATATTCAGTCAAATTTCTTTTACAAAAGTGAAAGTAAATGAAATACAAAGCAATGATAGACAAAAACTATATGATCTATAAACAGTGTTCCAGAGTTTACATGTATATAATATGTAAAAAAAAAAAAAAAAAGTAAATAAGTGTAGATGTGTGTGTGTGTGTGTGTGTGTGTGTGTGTGTGTGTGTATTTACACACCCCTTTTCCATATGAGTTGGGAAATTGGGTTAGATGTAAGTATAAACAGAATACAATGATTTGCAAATCCCTTTCAACCCATAATCAATTGAATGCACTACAAAGACAAGATATTTTATGTTCAAACTCATAAACTTTTTTTTTTTTTTGCAAATAATAATTAACTTAGAATTTCATGGCTGCAACATGTGCCAAAGTAGTTGGGAAAGGACATGTTCACCACTGTGTTACATCACCTTTTCTTTTAACAACACTCAATAAACGATTGGGAACTGAGGAAACTAATTGTTGAAGCTTTGAAAGTGGAATTCTTTCCCATTTTTGTTTTATGTAGAGCTTCAGTCGTTCAATTTTGCGCTTCATAATGCGCCACACATTTTCGATGGGATACAGGTCTGGACTGCAGGCGGGCCAGGAAAGTACCCGCACTCTTTTTTTACAAAGCCACGCTGTTGTAACACGTGCTGAATGTGATTTGGCATTGTCTTGCTGAAATAAGCAGGGGCGTCCATAAAAAAGACGGCGCTTAGATGGCAGCATATGTTGTTCCAAAACCTGTATGTACCTTTCAGCATTAATTGTGTCTTCACAGATGTGTAAGTTACCCATGCCTTGGGCACTAATTGACTCCCATACCATCACAGATGCTGGCTTTTGAACTTTGCGTCGATTACAGTCTGGATGGTTCGCTTCCCCTTTGGTCCGGATGACACGATGTCGAATATTTCCAAAAACAATTTGAAATGTGGACTCGTCAGACCACAGAACACTTTTCCACTTTGCATGAGTTCATCTTAGATGATCTCGGGCCCAGAGAAGCCGGCGGCGTTTCTGGATGTTGTTGATAAATGGCTTTCGCTTTGCATAGTAGAGCTTTAACTTGCCCTTAAAGATGTAGCGACGAACTGTATTTAGTGACAGTGGTTTTCTGAAGTGTTCCTGAGCCCATGTGGTGATATCCTTTAGAGATTGATGTTGGTTTTTCTATACAGTGCCGTCTGAGGGATCGAAGGTCACGGTCGTTCAATGTTGGTTTCCGGCCATGCCGCTTACGTGGAGTGATTTCTCCAGATTCTTTGAACCTTTTGATGATATTATGGACCCTAGATGTTGAAATCCCTAAATTTCTTGCAATTGCACTTTGAGAAACGTTGTTCTTAAACTGTTTGACTATTTGCTCACGCAGTTGTGGACAAAGGGGTTTACCTCGCCCCATCCTTTCTTGTGAAAGACTGAGGATTTTTTGGGAAGCTGTTTTTATACCCAATCATGACACCCACCTGTTCCCAATTAGTCTGCACACCTGTGGGATGTTCCAAATAAGTGTTTGATGAGCATTCCTCAACTTTATCAGTATTTGTTGCCACCTTTCCCAACTTCTTTGTCACGTGTTGCTGGCATCAAATTCGAAAGTTAATGATTATTTGCCAAAAAAAAAAAGTTTATCAGTTTGAACATCAAATATGTTGTCTGTGTAGCATATTCAACTGAATATGGGTTGAAAATGATTTGCAAATCATTGTATTCCGTTTATATTTACATCTAACACAATTTCCCAACTCATATGGAAACGGGGTTTGTATATACTGTATGTGTATGTAAATGTGTATATACATGTGTATATATGCATACATATGTATATAACTATGTGTGTGTGTATATATATATATATATATATATATATATATAACTGTGTATGTGTGTATATATATGTATATATATAACTGTGTATGTGTGTATATATGTATATAAGCTTACAGTTGTGCTCATAAGTTTACATACCCTGGGAGAATTTATGATTTCTTGGCCATTCTTCAGAGAATATGAATGATAACACAAAAACCTTTCTTCCACTCATGTTTAATGGTTGTGGGAAGCTATTTATTGGCAAACAACTGTTTACTCTTTTTAAATCAAAATGACAAAAGAAAGTACCCAAATGACCCTGGTCAAAAGTTTACATACCCCAGTGACTTTGATCTGATAACATGCACAAAAGTTGACACAAACAGATTTGAATGGCTAATCAAGGTTCCAATCCTCACCTGTGACATGTTTGTTTGTAATTAATGTGTGTGTATAAAAGGTCAGTGAGTTTCTGGGCATCTGACAGACCATTGCATCTTTCATCCAGTGCTGCACAGATGTTTCTGGATTCTGAGTCATGGGGAAGGCAAAGTCAAAGGATCTGCGAGAAAAGGTAATTGAACTGCATAAAACAGGAAAGAGGTATAAAAAGATATCCAAGGAATTGAGAATGCCAATCAGCAGTGTTCAAACGCTGATTAAGAAGTAGAAAATGAGGGATTCAGGTAGACCAGCAAAGATTTCAGCCACAACTTCCAGGAAAATTGTTCGAGATGCAAAGAAAAATCCACAAATAACTTCAGCTGAAATACAGGACTCTCTGAGAAATTGTGGTGTGGCTGTTTCAAGATGCACAATAAGGAGGCATTTGAAGAAACATTTGCTGCATGGTCGAGTGACCAAAAAGTTCAATATTGGTCTCAACACTCCAAATTACTTTGTTCCAGAAGTTTTGAGGCTTGTCTCTGTGGTGTTTGGCGTAATGTAAGCAGGATACTTTGTGACATTTGAGCAGAAATGGCTTTCTTCTGGCGACTTGACCATGCAGCCTATTTTTCTTCAAGTGCTTCCTTCTGTGCATCTTGATACAGCCACACCACAATTTCTCAGAGAGTCCTGTATTTCAGCTAAAGTTATTTGTGGATTTTTCTTTGCATCTCGAACAATTTTCCTGGCTGTTGTGGCTGAAATCTCTGCTGGTTTACCTGAATCCCTCATTTTCCACTTCTTAATCAGCGTTTGAATACTGTGTATACAAACCCCGTTTCCATATGAGTTGGGAAATTGTGTTAGATGTAAATATAAACGGAATACAATGATTTGCCAATCCTTTTCAACCCGAATTCAATTAAATGCACTACAAAGACAAGATATTTGATGTTCAAACTCATAAACTTTATTTTTTTTTTGCAAATAATAATTAACTTATAATTTCATGGCTGCAACACGTGCCAAAGTAGTTGGGAAAGGGCAAGTTCGCCACTGTGTTACATGGCTTTTCCTTTTAACAACACTCAGGAAACGTTTGGGAACTGAGGAGACACATTTTTTTAAGCTTCTCAGGTGGAATTCTTTCCCATTCTTGCTTGATGTACAGCTTAAGTTGTTCAACAGTCCGGGGGTCTCCGTTGTGGTATTTTAGGCTTCATAATGCGCCACACATTTTCAATGAGAGACAGGTCTGGACTACAGGCAGGCCAGTCTAGTACCCGCACTCTTATACTATGAAGCCACGTTGATGAAACACTTGGCATTGTCTTGCTGAAATAAGCAGGGGCTTCCATGGTAACGTTGCTTGGATGGCAACATATGTTGCTCCAAAACCTGTATGTACCTTTCAGCATTAACGACGCCTTCACAGAGTTGTAAGTTACCCATGTCTTGGGCACTAATACACCCCCATACCATCACAGATGCTGGCTTTTACACTTTGCGCCTATAACAATCCGGATGGTTCTTTTCCTCTTTGGTCCGGAGGACACGACGTCCAGTTTCCAAAATCAATTTGCAATGTGGACTCGTCAGACCACGGAACACTTTTACACTTTGTATCAGTCCATCTTAGATGAGCTCAGGCCCAGCGAAGTCGACGGCTTTTCTGGGTGTTGTTGATCAACGGTTTTCACCTTGCATAGGAGAGTTTTAACTTGCATTTTACAGATGTAGCGACCAACTGTAGTTACTGGCAGTGGATTTCTGAAGTGTTCCTGAGCCCATGTGGTGATATCCTTTACACACTGATGTCGCTTGTTGATGCAGTACAGCCTGAGGGATCGAAGGTCACAGGCTTAGCTGCTTACGTGCAGTGATTTCTACAGATTCGCTGAACCCTTTGATGATATTACGGACCAAAGATGGTGAAATCCCTAAATTCCTTGCAATAGCTGGTTGAGAAAGGTTTTTCTTAAACTGTTCAACAATTTGCTCATACATTTGTTGACAAAGTGGTGACCCTCGCTCCATCCTTGTTTGTAAATGACTGAGCATTTCATGGAATCTACTTTTATACCCAATCATGGCGCCCACCTGTTCCCAATTTGCCTGTTCACCTGTGCGATGTTCCAAATAAGTGTTTGATGAGCATTCCTCAACTTTATCAGTATTTATTGCCACCTTTCCCAACTTCTCTGTCACGTGTTGCTGGCATCAAATTCTAAAGTTAATGATTATTTTATATATATATATATATATATATATATATATATATATATATATATATATATATATATATGTATATATATATATATATATGTATATGTATGTATATGTATATATATATGTATGTATATATGTATGTATATATATGTATGTATATATCTATATATATATATGTATGTATATATATATATATGTGTATACATATATATATATACGTCTATATATATATATGTATGTATATATATATATATGTGTGTATACATATATATATATACGTCTATATATATATATATGTATCCATATGTCTATATATGTATGTATGTATATCAATGTATATGTATATATATACATGTATACATGTGTATGTATGTATGTATGTATGTATATATATATATATATATATATATATATATATATATATATATACACATGTATATATATATATATACATACATGTATATACACACATATATATTTATACATACATGTATATACACATATATATATACATACATGTGTATATATATATATATATATATATATATATATATATATATATATATATATATATATATATATATATACATATATATATGCTGCGTGGGTTCCCTCCGGGTACTCCGGCTTCCTCCCACTTCCAAAGACATGCACCTGGGGATAGGGTGATTGGCAACACTAAATTGGCCCTAGTGTGTGAATGTGCGTGTGAATGTTGTCTGTCTATCTGTGTTGGCCCTGCGATGAGGTGGCGACTTATTCAGGGTGTAACCCGCCTTTCGCCCAATTGCAGCTGAGATAGGCTCCAGCGCCCCCCGCGACCCCGAAGGGAATAAGCGGTAGAAAATGGATGGATGACGTGCGGTGAGGTTGATGGCTGGTGAGGCACTGACTTTATCACAGTCAGATTTACAAACATATGAACCCTAAAGAGTATCTTATTCACCATTTGATTGGCAGCAGTTAACGGGTTATGTTTAAAAGCTCATACCAGCATTCTTCCCTGCTTGGCACTCAGCATCAAGGGTTGGAATTGGGGGTTATATAACCAAAAATTATTCCCGGGCGCGGCGCCGCTGCTGCCCACTGCTCCCCTCACCTCCCAGGGGGTGATCAAGGGGATGGGTCAAATGCAGAGGACACATTTCACCACATCTAGTGTGTGTGTGACAATCATTGGTACTTTAACTTAACTTTAACTTTACACATACAAACTGTAGCACACAAAAAAGCACATTTAATTAAAAAAATGTTATTATGGTCTTACTTTTACTTATAAGTGCGGGAACAGTGGTGTTCGTGTTGGAGGAGTTGTGAATGAATGAAATATGAAATCCGTGCTGCAGTCTGCAGGTGTACCTAATGTTGTGTCCCCGCAGTCGTTCGCAGCTCCGGCGCGAGCATTGTTGTTTTTGCACTTTTTGGCTTCTTGTTAAGTGACTTTTTTGGGTGGATTCGGTCTTGCACGTGGAGGGTTTGGATGTGGGCTTTGGTTGGTGTGGCGCTCCCGTCGGGGGTGCATTCTGCGGCGGGGGTGCATTAACCGGCACCAGGAGGCGGGATTACTGCGAGCCTGACACAGTGCGTCTTCGCAGCAGTTTTATGATTGCTCAGCACAACAAATACGTTACACACATACAGTTGTTGACAAAATACACTGTACATTATATACCTCAGCTAACTAAACTATGGAAATGTATAATATAATTCATATAGCAATACGGTCTCACTGCAAAGCAGGCCAGCAGTTAGCCGAGTCCGCAATCCATGTTGAGGCAAAACTGAGTGACGTGCCTCAACTGGCTGCTGATCACCGCACCGTCTCTTCTCAGTATTTGAAAGGCAAATGTGAAAATTCAGCGATTTTGAATAAAAATAATCTAAAACTGGTGAAGTTAAATGGAAAATAACTTTATAGTATAATCACTGAATACATATAACAATTTAATTTTTCTTTTTACATTTTTTTCTTTCCATGATGGCAGGTGAGGCCCCGCCTCACTTGCCTCCAGTGACCGCACGTCACTGATGTATACATGTATATATGTGTATATATATATGTGTATATAGATATATATATATAGATATATATACACAGTATATATATATACATGTATACAAATATACATATATATATATATATATATATATATATATAAACATATACAAACATATATATATACATACATACAAACATATACATACATATATAGACAT
>NC_084558.2:25020827-25135827 GCF_033978685.3 Nerophis lumbriciformis | reverse complement strand
TTTTTCTTAAAATTGTAGGTTTCGGGTGAAACCTACACACTTTGTAACACAAAATGTAATTGTTTTGCAAAACTTATGTGTGCTGTAGTTTGTGTTTTCAATAATGTATATATATATACATATACATATATACATATACATATATATTTCTTTTGTCAAAATTACAGGTCATGGATGAAAAAATAGCCCTCTGCAAAACTCAATTGTCCACTCCACTTCAACATTTCATTTATCAGAGTTACTTGTTTGATTTGCATTACGGGTCTATTTTTTTACTCAAACGTCCACTGCAGTGGGCGCTTGTTCTCAGGGGATATTTTTTTGCTTTACTGCTTGTTTTTAAACAATTTCTAAGTTTCACACACTCAGTGAATAACTACGTTTATTTACTAAAACCCTTTCAGTTTTAACAAGGTTGTGATTAGCGATGCAACAATTATACATTTTGACTGCATGATTATAGCCTGAGTAACAAACACAGTTTCATGATTATCATGCATTGATTAATTTCAAAACTAACAATGTATCAAATCACATAAGACATTCTCTAAAGAGTGTGATGTGTTATTTATTAATGTTGGAAATAAATGTACCTTAATCAAATAACAGAAAATAAAAAATAATTTACATATATACATGCATGTACATATATACACGTACATGCATGTACATATATACGCGTACATGCATGTACATATATACACGTACATGCATGTACATATATACACATACATGCATGTACATATATACACGTGCATGCATGTACCTATATACACGTATATGCATGTACATATATGCATGCATGTACATATATGCATGCATGTACATATATACATGCGTGTACATATATACATACATGTGCATGCATACATGCATGTGCATGCATTTACATTTATACACGTACATGCATGTACATATATAGACGTACATGCATGTACATATATACATGCATGTACATATATACATGCATGTGCATATAAACATGCATGTACATGCATGTACATATATACATGCATGTACATATATACATGCATGTGCATGCATTTACATTTATACACGTACATGCATGTACATTTATACACGTACATGCATGTACATTTATACACGTACATGCATGTACATTTATACACGTACATGCATGTACATATATACACGTACATGCATGTACATATATACACGTACATGCATGTACATATATACACGTACATGCATGTACATTTATACAAGTACATGCATGTACATATAGACACGTACATGCATGTACATATATACATGCATTTACATATATACACGTACATGCATGTACATATAGACACGTACATGCATGTACATATATACATGCATTTACATGTACATGCATGTGCATATATACATGCATGTACATTAATACACGTACATGCATGTACATATATACAAGTACATGCATGTACATATATACATGCATGTACATATATACATGCATGTGCATATATACATGCATGTGCATATATACATGCATGTACAATAATACACGTACATGCATGTACATATATACAAGTACATGCATGTACATATATACATGCATGTACATATATACATGCATGTACATATATACACACGTACATGCATGTACATATATACACATACATATATACATGCATGTATATATGTACATACATGTACATATATACATGCATGTACATATATACACGTACATGCATGTACATATATACACATACATGCATGTACATATATACATGCATGTACATATATACATGTATGTACATATATACATGCATGTACCTATATACATGTACATGCATGTACAAATGTACACGTACATGCATGTACATACATACATACATGCATGTATGTATGTACAAATATACATGCATGTACATATATACATGCATGAACATACATAGATACACGTACATACGTGTATACATGTACATGCATGTACATATATACATGCATGTGCATATATACATGCATGTACATATATACATGCATGTGCATATATACGTGCATGTACATTAATACACGTACATGCATGTACATATATACAAGTACATGCATGTACATATATACATGCATGTACATATATACACGTACATGCATGTACATATATACATGCATGTACATGTGTACATGCATGTACATATATACACATACATGCATGTACATATATACATGCATGTACATATATACATGTATGTACATATATACATGCATGTACATGTATATAGGTACATGCATGTATATATGTACATGCATGTACATATATACATGCATGTACCTATATACATGTACAAATGTACACGTACATGCATGTACATATGTAAACGTACATGCATGTACATATATACATGCATGTACATATATACATGCATGAACATACATACATGCATGTACATGTATACATGCATGTACATATATACATGCATGTACATATATACACGTACATGCATGTACATTTATACACGTACATGCATGTACATATATACATGCATTTACATATATACACGTACATGCATGTACATATATACAGGTAAAAGCCAGTAAATTAGAATATTTTGAAAAACTTGATTTATTTCAGTAATTGCATTCAAAAGGTGTAACTTGTACATTATATTTATTCATTGCACACAGACTGATGCATTCAAATGTTTATTTCATTTAATTTTGATGATTTGAAGTGGCAACAAATGAAAATCCAAAATTCCGTGTCACAAAATTAGAATATTACTTAAGGCTAATACAAAAAAGGGATTTTTAGAAATGTTGGCCAACTGAAAAGTATGAAAATGAAAAATACAATACTCAATACTTGGTTGGAGCTCCTTTTGCCTCAATTACTGCGTTAATGCGGCGTGGCATGGAGTCGATGAGTTTCTGGCACTGCTCAGGTGTTATGAGAGCCCAGGTTGCTCTGATAGTGGCCTTCAACTCTTCTGCGTTTTTGGGTCTGGCATTCTGCATCTTCCTTTTCACAATACCCCACAGATTTTCTATGGGGCTAAGGTCAGGGGAGTTGGCGGGCCAATTTAGAACAGAAATACCATGGTCCGTAAACCAGGCACGGGTAGATTTTGCGCTGTGTGCAGGCGCCAAGTCCTGATGGAACTTGAAATCTCCATCTCCATAGAGCAGGTCAGCAGCAGGAAGCATGAAGTGCTCTAAAACTTGCTGGTAGACGGCTGCGTTGACCCTGGATCTCAGGAAACAGAGTGGACCAACACCAGCAGATGACATGGCACCCCAAACCATCACTGATGGTGGAAACTTTACACTAGACTTCAGGCAACGTGGATCCTGTGCCTCTCCTGTCTTCCTCCAGACTCTGGGACCTCGATTTCCAAAGGAAATGCAAAATTTGCATGGTTGGGTGATGGTTTGGGGTGCCATGTCATCTGCTGGTGTCGGTCCACTCTGTTTCCTGAGATCCAGGGTCAACGCAGCTGTCTACCAGCAAGTTTTAGAGCACTTCATGCTTCCTGCTGCTGACCTGCTCTATGGAGATGGAGATTTCAAGTTCCAACAGGACTTGGCGCCTGCACACAGCGCAAAATCTACCCGTGCCTGGTTTACGGACCATGGTATTTCTGTTCTAAATTGGCCCGCCAACTCCCCTGACCTTAGCCCCATAGAAAATCTGTGGGGTATTGTGAAAAGGAAGATGCAGAATGCCAGACCCAAAAACGCAGAAGAGTTGAAGGCCACTATCAGAGCAACCTGGGCTCTCATAACACCTGAGCAGTGCCAGAAACTCATCGACTCCATGCCACGCCGCATTAACGCAGTAATTGAGGCAAAAGGAGCTCCAACCAAGTATTGAGTATTGTACATGCTCATATTTTTCATTTTCATACTTTTCAGTTGGCCAACATTTCTAAAAATCCCTTTTTTGTATTAGCCTTAAGTAATATTCTAATTTTGTGACACACGGAATTTTGGATTTTCATTTGTTGCCACTTCAAATCATCAAAAATAAATGAAATAAACATTTGAATGCATCAGTCTGTGTGCAATGAATAAATATAATGTACAAGTTACACCTTTTGAATGCAATTACTGAAATAAATCAAGTTTTTCAAAATATTCTAATTTACTGGCTTTTACCTGTATGTACATGCATGTATATATGCACATGCATGTATATATGTACACGCATGTACATGCATGTACATATATACACATATATACATGCATGTACATATATACATGTACATGCATGTACATGTATACATGCACATGCATGTACATGTATACATGCACATGCATGTACATGTATACATGCACATGCATACATGCACATGCATGTACATGTATACATGCACATGCATGTACATGTATACATGCACATGCATGTACATGTATACATGCACATGCATGTACATGTATACATGCGCATGCATGTACATATATACATGCACATATGTACACATACATAAATACATGTACATATACAGTATACACATACATATATACATGTACATACACATATATACATACATGTACTGTACATACACACGCATATATACATACATGTATATGTTTATATGTACACATATACACATGCATGTACATATATACATGCATGTACATATATACATCTATGTACATATATACATGCATGTAAATATATACATGCATGTACATGCATGCACATATATACATGCATGTACATATATACATGCATGTGCATGCATGTACATACACACACATATATACATACATGTATATGTTTATATGTAAACATATACACATGCATGTACATATATACATGCATGTACATATATACATGTACATGCATGTACATATATACATGCATGTACACGCATGCACATATATACATGCATGTACATGCATGTACATACATGTACATATATACATGCATGTACATATATACATGCATGTACCTATATACATGTACATGCATGTACAAATGTACACGTACATGCATGTACATATATACACGTACATGCATGTACATATAGACACGTACATGCATGTACATATATACACGTACATCCATGTACATATAGACACGTACATGCATGTATATATATACATGCATTTACATATATACACGTACATGCATGTACATATATACACGTACATGCATGTACATATATACACGTACATGCATGTACATATATACACGTACATGCATGTACATATATACACGTACATGCATGTACATATAGACACGTACATGCATGTACATATATACATGCATTTACATATATACACGTACATGCATGTACATATATACATGCATGTGCATATATACATGCATGTACATATTTACATGCATGTGCATATATACATGCATGTACATATATACACGTACATGCATGTACATATATACACGTACATGCATGTACATATATACACGTACATGCATGTACATATATACACGTACATGCATGTACATATAGACACGTACATGCATGTACATATATACATGCATTTACATATATACACGTACATGCATGTACATATATACATGCATGTGCATATATACATGCATGTACATATTTACATGCATGTGCATATATACATGCATGTACATATATACACGTACATGCATGTATATATATACAAGTACATGCATGTACATATATACATGCATGTACATATATACACGTACATGCATGTACATATATACAAGCATGTACATGCATGTACATATATACATGCATGTACATATATACACGTACATGCATGTACATATATACACATACATGCATGTACATATATACATGCATGTATATATGTACATGCATGTATATATGTACATACATGTACATATATACATGCATGTACATATATACACGTACATGCATGTACATATATACACATTCATGCATGTACATATATACATGCATGTATATATGTACATACATGTACATATATACATGCATGTACATATATACACGTACATGCATGTACATATATACACATACATGCATGTACATATATACATGCATGTACATATATACATGTATGTACATATATACATGCATGTACCTATATACATGTACATGCATGTACAAATGTACACGTACATGCATGTACATATGTAAACGTACATGCATGTACATATGTAAACGTACATGCATGTACATATATACATGCATGTACATATATACATGTATGTACATATATACATGCATGTACATGTATATAGGTACATGCATGTATATATGTACATACATGTACATATATACATGCATGTACCTATATACATGCATGTACATATATACACGTACATGCATGTACATATATACACATACATGCATGTACCTATATACATGTACATGCATGTACAAATGTACACGTACATGCATGTACATATGTAAACGTATATGCATGTACATATATACATGCATGTACATATATACATGCATGAACATACATACATGCATGTACATGTATACATGCATGTACATATATACACGTACATGCATGTACATTTATACACGTACATGCATGTACATATAGACACGTACATGCATGTACATTTATACACGTACATGCATGAACATATAGACACGTACATGCATGTACATATATACATGCATTTACATATATACACGTACATGCATGTAAATATATACATGCATGTACATATATACATGCATGTGCATATATACATGCATGTACATATATACATGCATGTACATATATACATGCACATGCATGTACATATATACATGCACATGCATATATATACATGCACATGCATGCACATATATAGATGCATGTACATATATACATGCATGTACATACATACATGTAAGTGCATGTACATGTACACATGCATGTACATATATACATGCACATGCATGTACATGTATAAATGCACATGCATGTACATGTATAAATGCACATGCATGTACATATATACATGCACATATGTACACATACATAAATACATGTACATATACAGTATACATATATACATGCACATATACACACATACATATATACATGTACATACACATATATACATACATGTACTGTACATACACACATATATACATACATGTATATGTACATATGTACATATATACATGCATGTACATATATACATGCATGTACATATATACATGCATGTATATATGTACATGCATGTATATATGTACATGCATGTATATATGTACATGCATGTATATATGTACATGCATGTACATATATACATGCATGTACATATATACATGCATGTACATGCATTTACATTCATACACGTACATGCATGTACATATATACACGTACATGCATGTACATATATACACGTACATGCACGTACATATATACACGTACATGCATGTACATATGTAAACGTACATGCATGTACATATGTAAACGTACATGCATGTACATATATACAAGCATGTACATGCATGTACACACATGTACATATATACATGTACATACATGTACATATATACACGTACATGTATACAAATACACACATGTACATATATATGTACACAGATACACATATACATGTACACACATGTGGCCATACATATATACACATCCATACGTACATATACATACATATGTACATACTGTATACATATACACATATACTGTATAAATATACACATACTGTATACATATACACATATACATATACTTTATACATATACTGTATACAAATACACAATTACTCCATACATATACACGTACATACATATACTGTATACATACATGTACATATATATATACATATACTGTACACATACATGTACATATATACATACATATACTGTATACATATACATGTAGATGTACATATATACATATACTGTATACATACACGTACATATATATATACACACATACACACGTACATATATACATTCACTGTATACATATACATATACATGTACATATATACATATACACGTACATATATACATATACTGTATACTTACACATACATATATACATACACACATACACACGTACATATATACATATACTGTATACATGTACATATATACATATACTGTATACATATACATGTACATTTATACATATACTGTATACATATACATGTACATTTATACATATACTGTATACATATATACATATACTGTATACATACACGTACATATATACATATACTGTATACATATACATGTACATATATACATATACTGTATACATATACATGTACATTTATACATATACTGTATACATATACATGTACATTTATACATATACTGTATACATATATACATATACTGTATACATACACGTACATATATACATATACATATACATATATACATATACTGTATACATATACATATATACATATACTGTATACATATACATGTACATATATACATATACTGTATACATATACATGTACATTTATACATATACTGTATACATATACATGTACATTTATACATATACTGTATACATATATACATATACTGTATACATATACATGTACATATATACATATACTGTATATATATACATGTACATATATACATATACTGTATATATATACATGTACATATATACATATACACACATATATGGCATGTTTTTGTCCCACGCAAGTTGTGCTGAAAATAACTTACTGGCATAACATCTGTCGATAGCAAGTAAGGAGGACTGAAACACTCGATATAGTGGAACCTTTTGCCATTAAATATTTGTGACCTTTTTAATCATTATAATGTATTAGATTTATGTAGCGTTTGTATGATAAAGCGCTTCACAGAGAACAGAGAACGGCCATTGTGTCTTGCCCAAGGACACAATGGCCGTGACTAGGATGGCGGAGGTTGGAATCGAACCTGGAACTAATTTGAGTTGCTGGCACGGCCGATCTACCATCTGAGCCACACCGTGGCTCCAAAGGGGTTAGGTGGAAAGACCGGTTAACCCTGGTTGTGACACTTGGTTACATGTCCAGGTATTCTCTTTCCGCTGTATGATGTGTTGAAGTACGTGAATTTGCGGTTCACCAGGATGGATATTTCAGCGCCCTACGACGTGACGGATCTTCTTTCAAGATGTAATTTGATTATCCGACTCTGCGGCCGACACTTGGCTCTAATTTGTTTATCTGACAAGACTAATGTAATTACACCTCAACTCCACTGCCTATTACGCATTCACAATTTCCTCTTGTCCTGGCGAGGACCGATGGCCGTCACCAACTTCCTTCTTTGATCCATGGCAGGCACAACATGTCCAACGGCGACTTTGAGAGACTGGAGCTGCTGCGACATATCCTGAATGTTTGCAGCGAGGAGCCGTCCTGTAACGCCTCCCAGCTGCTGCTGCTGCACAACATCAGCTCCTACCCGGGACTGCAGCTGGCGGGCGACGAGTCCCCCTGGCTGAGGGTCCTGATCTCTGTGGTCTACTTCCTGGTGGCCACAGCCGGCGTGGTGGGCAACGTGTTGGTGATGTTCCTGCTCTACTCCACTCGCACCGTCACCAGCGGCACCGTCAATTTCTTCGTCTTCAACCTGGCTCTGGCCCACCTGCTCTTCTCGCTGGCCTTGCCCTTCTGGGCCGTGGACACGGCGCTGGACTACAGCTGGCCCTTCGGCAAGGGCGCGTGCAAGGCGGTGTCCTTGCTCACCGGCCTCAACGTGTTCGCCAGTTGCTTTTTCCTGACCGCCATGAGCTTGACCCGTTACTGCTACGTGGCCACGGCGCTCAAGCCCGGCGCGTCCCTGTGCAGCCGCCCCTGCACCTCCCCCGTGGTCACCGCCTTCATCTGGGCCGGGGCTCTCATCGCGGCGGCGCCAAGAGGCGTGTTTGCGGACCTGAGCCGCGTGGACATTAGCAACGACACCGCCTGCCTGCTCCGTTTCCCAGACGGCACCGCCTGGCTGGGGATAAACCAGCTCCTCCGGGTGGTCCTGGGGTTCCTGCTGCCGTACGCCACCATCATCCTCTCCTACCTGCTCCTACTGCGCTTCCTCTGCCGCCACAAACTGAAGGGCGGCAACTCTCGCCGGAAGGCCGACGTCTCAAAGTCGGTGGCGGTGGTGGTCCTGTCCTTCTGCGCCTGCTGGTTCCCGTACAACATCCTGACGCTGTGGAGCGTCCTCATCCAACTGGACGTGGTGGACATCAGCCCCTCCTTCTACGTGGCGCAGACCTACTTCTTCCCGCTGGCCAACTGCTTGGCGTTCACCAGCAGCTGCTTCAACCCCGTCATCTACTGCCTGGTGCGCAAGGAGTACCGGGCCGCCCTTCGCAACGTCTTCTTCAAGCTGAGCCTGGCCGTCATGTCCAAGATGCCCTACGCCGCCAACGAGGGGCCGGAACCAGCCGGACAAATGACCATTCCTCTCAACAACGTGCCAAGTCGGACCAGCCAGTCGGACTCCAGAAGATACGCGCCGCTGTCAACGCTCCCCACGGTCGTCTCCACCGTATAAAAATGTTTTAAAACGAGTTCTTTAAGACATTTAACACAAACGCACTAATTCCCAACCACTGTGCCACAACACAATCAGGTGTTCACTTAATTGGTCATGTAATTTCCTTTTGCCCCCTGAGAGCCATCGTCCACCACAGTGGACATTTGTGTTTTGAATATCATGGCTATTTTTACCGCAATTTGTAACCATAGACATTTGTTTTTAGTCCATTTCTTTAATCAGAGTTGCACATTTTTGGAGAAAAAAAGCATTGAATTGTAAAACTTAGATGTCCACCACAGTGGACATTTGTGTTTTGAATAACATGGCTAGTTTTTCCGCAATTTGTAACCATAGACATTTGTTTTTAGTCCATTTCTTTAATCAGAGTTGCACATTTTTGGGGAAAAAAAGCATTGAATTGTAAAACTTAGATGTCCACCACAGTGGACATTTGTGTTTTGAATAACATGGCTAGTTTTTCCGCAATTTGTAACCATAGACATTTGTTTTTAGTCCATTTCTTTAATCAGAGTTGCACATTTTTGGGGAAAAAAAGCATTGAATTGTAAAACTTAGATGTCCACCACAGTGGACATTTGTGTTTTGAATAACATGGCTAGTTTTTCCGCAATTTGTAACAATAGACATTTGTTTTTAGTCCATTTCTTTAGGGTTAGGGTTGCACATTTTAGTGGAAAATAGCATTGGATTGTAAAACATTGATGTCCACCACAGTGGACATTTGTGTTTTGAATAACATGGCTATTTTTTCCGCAATTTGTAACCATAGACATTTGTTTTTAGTCCATTTCTTTAATCAGAGTTGCACATTTTGGGGGGAAAAAAGCATTGAATTGTAAAACTTAGATGTCCACCACAGTGGACATTTGTGTTTTGAATAACATGGCTAGTTTTTCCGCAATTTGTAACCATAGACATTTGTTTTTAGTCCATTTCTTTAGGGTTAGGGTTGCACATTTTAGTGGAAAATAGCATTGGATTGTAAAACATTGATGTCCACCACAGTGGACATTTGTGTTTTGAATAACATGGATAGTTTTTCCGCAATTTGTAACAGTAGACATTTGTTTTAGTCCATTTCATTAGTCATTTTGGGGGGGAATCGTATTGTTATATAAAAGGCAGACGTCCACTGCAGTAGACTTTTGTGTTTTGAATAACAACAGTAGAAATGTGTTTTTAGTCCATTTCATTAGTCAAGGTTGCACATTTTAGTGAAAAATAGCATTGGATTGTAAAACATTGATGTCCACTGCAGTGGACATTTGTGTTTTGAATAACATGGCTATTATTTCCGCAATTTGTAACCGTAGACATTTGTTTTTAGTCCATTTCTTTAATCAGGGTTGCACATTTTTGGGGAAAAAAAGGATTGAATTGTAAAACTTAGCTGTCCACCATAGTGGACATTTGTGTTTTGAATAACATGGCTAGTTTTTCCGCAATTTGTAACCATAGACATTTGTTTTTAGTCCATTTCTTTAATCAGAGTTGCACATTTTTGGGGAAAAAAAGCATTGAATTGTAAAACTTAGATGTCCACCACAGTGGACATTTGTGTTTTGAATAACATGGCTAGTTTTTCCGCAATTTGTAACAATAGACATTTGTTTTTAGTCCATTTCTTTAGGGTTAGGGTTGCACATTTTAGTGGAAAATAGCATTGGATTGTAAAACATTGATGTCCACCACAGTGGACATTTGTGTTTTGAATAACATGGCTATTTTTTCCGCAATTTGTAACCATAGACATTTGTTTTTAGTCCATTTCTTTAATCAGAGTTGCACATTTTTGGGGGGAAAAAGCATTGAATTGTAAAACTTAGATGTCCACCACAGTGGACATTTGTGTTTTGAATAACATGGCTAGTTTTTCCGCAATTTGTAACCATAGACATTTGTTTTTAGTCCATTTCTTTAATCAGAGTTGCACATTTTTGGGGAAAAAAAGCATTGAATTGTAAAACTTAGATGTCCACCACAGTGGACATTTGTGTTTTGAATAACATGGCTAGTTTTTCCGCAATTTGTAACCATAGACATTTGTTTTTAGTCCATTTCTTTAGGGTTAGGGTTGCACATTTTAGTGGAAAATAGCATTGGATTGTAAAACATTGATGTCCACCACAGTGGACATTTGTGTTTTGAATAACATGGATAGTTTTTCCGCAATTTGTAACAGTAGACATTTGTTTTTAGTCCATTTCATTAGTCATTTTGGGGGGGAATCGTATTGTTATATAAAAGGCAGACGTCCACTGCAGTAGACTTTTGTGTTTTGAATAACAACAGTAGAAATGTGTTTTTAGTCCATTTCATTAGTCAAGGTTGCACATTTTAGTGAAAAATAGCATTGGATTGTAAAACATTGATGTCCACTGCAGTGGACATTTGTGTTTTAAATAACATGGCTATTATTTCCGCAATTTGTAACCGTAGACATTTGTTTTTAGTCCATTTCTTTAATCAGGGTTGCACATTTTTGGGGGAAAAAAAGGATTGAATTGTAAAACTTAGCTGTCCACCATAGTGGACATTTGTGTTTTGAATAACATGGCTATTTTTACCGCAATTTGTAACCATAGACATTTGTTTTTAGTCCATTTCTTTAATCAGGGTTGCACATTTCTGGGGAAAAAAGCATTGAATTGTAAAACTTAGATGTCCACCACAGTGGACATTTGTGTTTTGAATAACATGGCTAGTTTTTCCGCAATTTGTAACCATGGACATTTGTTTTTAGTCCATTTCTTTAGGGTTAGGGTTGCACATTTTAGTGGAAAATAGCATTGGATTGTAAAACATTGATGTCCACCACAGTGGACATTTGTGTTTTGAATAACATGGATAGTTTTTCCGCAATTTGTAACAGTAGACGTTTGTTTTAGTCCATTTCATTAGTCATTTTGGGGGGGAATCGCATTGTTATATAAAAGGCAGACGTCCACTGCAGTAGACTTTTGTGTTTTGAATAACAACAGTAGAAATGTGTTTTTAGTCCATTTCATTAGTCAAGGTTGCACATTTTTGGGGAAAAAAAGGATTGAATTGTAAAACTTAGCTGTCCACCATAGTGGACATTTGTGTTTTGAATAACATGGCTATTTTTACCGCAATTTGTAACCATAGACATTTGTTTTTAGTCCATTTCTTTAATCAGGGTTGCACATTTTTGGGGAAAAAAGCATTGAATTGTAAAACTTAGATGTCCACCACAGTGGACATTTGTGTTTTGAATAACATGGATAGTTTTTCCGCAATTTGTAACCGTAGACATTTGTTTTTAGTCCATTTCATTAGTCATTTTGGGGGGGAATCGCATTGTTATATAAAAGGCAGACGTCCACAGCAGTGGACTTCTGTGTTTTGAATAACAAATTTGTTTTTAGTCCATTTCTTTAGTCAGTGTTGCACATTTTAGTGGAAAATAGCATTGGATTGTAAAACATTGATGTCCACCGCAGTGGACATTTGTGTTTTGAATGACATGACTATTTTGTCCGCAATTTGTAACCGTAGACATTTGTTTTTAGTCCATTTCATTAGTCATTTTGGGGGGGGGGGAATCGCATTGTTATATAAAAGGCAGATAGCAGTGGACTTTTGTGTTTTGAATAACAACAAATTTGTTTTTAGTCCATTTCTTTCGTCAGGGTTGCACATTTTAGTGGAAAATAGCATTGGATTGTAAAACATTGATGTCCACTGCAGTGGACATTTGTGTTTTGAATAACATGGCTATTTTCTCCGCAATTTGTAACCGTAGACATTTGTATTTAGTCCATTTCATTAGTCATTTTGGGGGGGGGGGGGGGGGGATTGCATTGTTATATAAAACGCAGACGTCCACAGCAGTGGACTTTTGTGTTTTGAATAACAACACATTTGTTTTTAGTCTATTTCTTTAGTCAGAGTTGCACATTTTAGTGGAAAATAGCATTGGATTGTAAAACATTGATGTCCACTGCAGTGGACATTTGTGTTTTGAATGACATGGCTATTTTTCCCCGCAATTTGTAACCGTAGACATTTGTATTTAGTCCATTTCTTAAGTCATTTTGGGGGGGAAATTGCATTGTTATATAAAACGCAGACGTCCACTGCAGTGGACTTTTGTGTTTTGAACAACAACAGTAGAAATGTGTTTTTAGTCCATTTCATTAGTCAGGGTTGCACATTTTAGTGGAAAATAGCATAGGATTGTAAAAATTGATGTCCACTGCAGTGGGCATTTGTGTTTTGAATAACATGGCTATTTTCTCTGCAATTTGTAACCATAGACATTTGTTTTTAGTCCATTTCTTTAGTCGGGGTTGCACATTTTTGGGGTAAAAAAGCATTGAATTGTAAAACTTAGCTGTCCACCATAGTGGACATTTGTGTTTTGAATAACATGGCTATTTTTTCCGCAATTTGTAACCATAGACATTTGTTTTTAGTCCATTTCTTTAATCAGAGTTGCACATTTTTCGGGGAAAAAAGCATTGAATTGTAAAACTTAGACTGTGGTGGACATTTGTGTTTTGAATAACATGGATAGTTTTTCCGCAATTTGTTACAGTAGACATTTGTTTTAGTCCATTTCATTAGTCATTTTGGGAGGGAATCGCATTGTTATATAAAAGGCAGACGTCCACAGCAGTGGACTTTTGTGTTTTGAATAACAACACATTTGTTTTTAGTCCATTTCATTAGTCAGGGTTGCACATTTTAGTGGAAAATAGCATTGGATTGTAAAACATTGATGTCCACTGCAGTGGACATTTGTGTTTTGAATAACATGGCTATTTTCTCCGCAATTCGTAACCGTAGACATTTGTTTTTAGTCCAATTCTTTAATCAGGGTTGCACAGTTTTGGGGAAAAAAGGATTGAATTGTAAAACTTAGCTGTCCACCATAGTGGACATTTGTGTTTTGAATAACATGGCTATTTTCTCCGCAATTTGTAACCGTAGACATTTGTTTTTAGTCCATTTCTTTAATCAGGGTTGCACATTTTTGGGGAAAAAAGGGTTGAATTGTAAAACTTAGCTGTCCACCATAGTGGACATTTGTGTTTTGAATAACATGGCTATTTTTACCGCAATTTGTAACCATGGACATTTGTTTTTAGTCCATTTCTTTAATCAGAGTTGCACATTTTTGGGGAAAAAAGCATTGAATTGTAAAACTTAGATGTCCACCACAGTGGACATTTGTGTTTTGAATAACATGGATAGTTTTTCCGCAATTTGTAACAGTAGACATTTGTTTTTAGTCCATTTCATTAGTAATTTTGGGGGGGGAATTGCATTGTTATATAAAACGCAGACGTCCACAGCAGTGGACTTTTGTGTTTTGAATAACAACAAATTTGATTTTTGTCCATTTCTTTAGTCAGGGTTGCACATTTTAGTGGAAAATAGCATTAGATTGTAAAACATTGATGTCCACTGCAGTGGACATTTGTGTTTTAAATAACATGGCTATTTTCTCTGCAATTTGTAACCGTAGACATTTGTTTTTAGTCCATTTCTTTAGTCAGGGTTATGCATTATGGGGGGAAATTGCATTGTTTTGAACAATATAGCTATTTTTCCTGCAATGTGTAACAGCAGACATTTGTTTTTTGTATATTTCTTTTGTCAGAGTTACGCTTTTTTGGTGGGGGTGGGGATAGCATTGTTATATGAAACACAGACGTCCACTGCAGTGGACTTTTGTGTTTTGAATAACAGTAGACATTTGTTTTTGGTGCATTTCTTTAGTCAGGGTTGCACATTTTGTGGAGAAATTGCATTGTTATATAAAAATACTTTTGTGTTCTGAATAACAGGAGAAATGTGTTTTTAGTCCATTTCTTTAATCAGGGTTGCAACTTTTTGGGGAAAATAGAATTGGATTGTAAAACTTTGATGTCCACTGCAGTGGACTTTGTGTTTTGAATAACATGGCTATTATTTCCGCAATTTGTAACCGTAGACATTTGTTTTTAGTCCATTTCTTTAGTCAGGGTTGCACATTTTAGTGGAGAATAGAATTGGATTGTAAAACTTTGATGTTGTGCAGTGGACATTTGTGTTTTGAATATCATGGCTATTTTTTTCCGCAATTTGTAACCGTAGACATTTGTTTTTAGTCCATTTCTTAAGTCATTTTGGGGGGAAAATTGCATTGTTATATAAAAGGCAGATGTCCACTACAGTGGACATTTGTGTTTTGAATATCATGGCTATTTTTTCCGCAATTTGTAACCGTAGACATTTGTTTTTAGTCCATTTCTTTAGTCAGGGTTACACATTTTGGGGGGAAACTTGCATTGTTGTATAAAATGCAGATGTTCTCTGCAGTGAACTTTTGTGTTTTGAATAACAGTAGAAATGTGTTTTTAGTCCATTTCTTTAGTCAGGGTTGCACATTTCGTATTGATGTTGTGCAGTGGACATTTGCGTTTTGAATATCATGGCTATTTTTTCCGCAATTTGTAACCGTATACATTTGTTTTTAGTCCATTTCTTCAGTCATTTTGGGGGGAAATTGAATTGTTATATCAAAGGCAGATGTCCACTACAGTGGACATTTGTGTTTTGAATATCATGGCTATTTTTTCCGCAATTTGTAACCGTAGACATTTGTTTTTAGTCCATTTCTTCAGTCATTTTGGGGGGAAATTGAATTGTTATATAAAAGGCAGATGTCCACTGCAGTAGACTTTTGTGTTTTGAATAACAGTAGAAATGTGTTTTTAGTCCATTTCTTTAGTCAGGGTTGCACATTTTTGGAGAAAATTGCATTGGATTGTAAAACGTTGATGTCCACTGCAGTGGACTTTTGTGTTTTGAATAACATGGCTATTTTATCCGCAATTTGTAACGGTAGACATTTCTTTTTAGTCCATTTCTTTTGTCAGAGTTACGAATTTTGCAAAAAAAGATAGAGCCCTGTTATGCAACATTCGTATTTTCAATAACACAAGTTCTAACGGTGTAAATTTGTTTTTGGTCCATTTTTTTGGTCACAGTTCCACATTTTGGGGGGAAAATATCCCTGAAAATATCCCAAAACTTGGATGTCTTTTGCAGTGGACATGTGTTTTAAATAACAGCTATTTTTTCCGCAATTTGTAACCATAAACATTTGTTTTTGGTGCATTTCTTTAGTCAGGGTTACACATTTTGGGGGGGAAATTATGTTATATAAATCGCAGATGTCCACTGCAGTGGACTTTTGTGTTTTGAATAACAACAGTAGAAATGTGTTTTTAGTCCATTTCTTTAGTCAGGGTTGCACATTTATGGGGCAAAAATAGCATTGGATTGTAAAACTTTGATGTCCACTGCAGTGGACTTTTGTGTTTTCAATAACATAGCTATTTTTTCCGCAATTTGTAACCGTAGACATTTGTTTTTTTGTATATTTCTTTTGTCAGAGTTACGCTTTTTTTGTTATATGAAACGCAGATGTCCACTGCGATGGACGTTTGTGTTTTGAATAACAACAGTAGACATTAGTTTTTGGTGCATTTCTTTAGTCAGAGTTACACATTTTGGGGAAAAATAT
The DNA here is from genome assembly GCF_033978685.3 of Nerophis lumbriciformis. NCBI lineage: Eukaryota > Metazoa > Chordata > Actinopteri > Syngnathiformes > Syngnathidae > Nerophis > Nerophis lumbriciformis. Next base: position 25,117,863 of record NC_084558.2, on the reverse strand, counting down.
AGAGCCCTGTTAAATTTGTAGTTTCAATAACACAAGTTCTAACGGTGTAAATTTGTTTTTGGTCAATTTTTTTTTTTCACAGTTCCACATTTTTGGGGGAAATAGCCCTGTTATGCAAAACTTAGATGTCAACTGCAGTGGACATGTGTTTTAAATAACAGCTATTTTTTCCGCAATTTGTAACCGTGGAACTTTGTGTTTTTAATGACACACATTGTGTGTTGTTGAAAATGCAAATGTCCACTGCAGTGGACATCTGCGGTATACTTAATGCTATCCCCCCCCCTCCACACAATGTGTAACTCTGACGAAATAAAGAGGCCAAAACAAATGTAAACGGTTACAAATTGTGGGAAAAATGTTCATTTTATTCAAAAAACAAATATAATTTTGTCATGTGTAACTCTGACAAAAGACATGGACTAAAAAATGTCCACTAGTTACATGTTTTGGTAGGAAAATATCCCTTTCATGCAAAAGTCAAATGTCCTGTGAGGTTTAAATGTATCGGCCTTTCCAAGATGTCCCAGGTTCTAAACCAAAGGCCGCGGGCTGAGCCAGGACAGGTGGTGCACCCCTGTTTAATATCCAGAGGGGACATTTGACTTTTAAAAATACAATTTTTAACAATATTCTTACTCCGTTTTTTTTTGTCAGTTACATGTTTTGGTGGGAAAATAACCCTTTTGTGCAAAATGTAACTGTCCTGTGAGGTGGACATTTGTGTTTAATAACAATTTGTAACGGTAGACATTTGGTTTTTGGTCAATTTCTTGGTTATTTTCCTTTGGGGGACAGTGTAGCCCTGCAAAACTCAAATGTCCACTCAAGTGGACACGAGATCCCAGGAGGAGATTGTGTTTGTTTTAAATGTTTCCAAGTTTATGTTCTGAAAGCCTTACAGTTTTAGTGTTGTTATGACAATGTGTGGCTTTTAGACATACAATATGGAACATATCCAGGTTTTCTCTTTCCACCGACAGCTAAAATACTATTAAATATGAATATTACGTGTTGAAGTAACTAGGACAGGGGTCGGCAACCCAAAATGTTGAAAGAGCCATATTGGACCAAAAATACAAAAACAAATCTGTCTGGAGCCGCAAACAATTAAAAGCCATATTACATACAGATAGTGTCTCATGAGATATAAATTGAATTAAGAGGACTTAAAGGAAACTAAATGACCTCAAATATAGCTACAAATGAGGCATAATAATGCAATATGTACATATAGCTAGCCTAAATAGCATGTCAGCATCGATTCGCTTGCAGTGACCAAATATGTCTGATTAGCACTCCACACAAGTCAATAACATCAACAAAACTCACCTTTGTGCATGCACACACAACGTTAAAAGTTTGGTGGACAAAATGAGACAGAAAAAGAAGTGGCATAAAACACGTCCTAGAAAGTCGGAGAAAGTTATATATGTAAACTAACATTGGTGAGTTCAAGGACCGCCAAAATTAGTAGGACAAAAAGGCGCTCGCCAAACACTCGAATCAGTGAAGCATGTTTAATAAACAGTGTGCTTTATAACAATTAGGGAGGTTTGTGTCATGTTTGTCCTCCTACAGAAACCATATTAAAACAAAACAATTTTTTTTCCCGTCATCTTTTTCCATTTTTCATACATTTTTAAAAAAGCCCTAGAGAGCCACTAGGACGGCGCTAAAGAGTCGCATGCGGCTCTAGAGCCGCGGGTTGCCGACTCCCGAACTAGGATAAATATGTGTTCCTGTGTTTAAAATGTTGCCATTCTGTTACCAGGCAAGTGTAGCCAACAAAGTCACATTAATGCTGAGTACCAGCGTCCACTGTAGTGGACATTTGTGTTTTGAATATCCTGGCTATGCAAAACTCAAATGTCCACTGTTTGGATATTTGAGTTTTTGATAGCACACTTTCTAAAGTTAAAGTACAAACTTTGTAACAGTGTACAATTGTTGTTGGTTTATTTGTGTTAGAGCTACATGTTTTAGGGGAAACAATCACTGTTTTATCCCTTTATTGTGTTTTCAATAAAACAATTTTATTGTGTTTTCAATAAAACAATTTGTAACTGTGGAAATGTGTTTCATGATCTATTTGTTTTGTCAGAATAACACATTTTTGGGAAACAAACAGCCCTGTTATTTAAAACTCAAATGTCCACTGTCGTGTACTATATGTAATGTCCATTGCAGTGGACATTTGTGTTTCGAACAACGCAGCTATTTTTCCGCAATTTATAACCGTGGACATTTATTTGTGTTTTCAATAACACAATTTGTAACCGTAGACCTTTGTGTTTTGGTACATTCCTTTGGTCAGAATTACACGTGTGCGGAAAGAAACGGCCCCGTTATTGAAAACTTAAATGTCAACTGTATGTATGTATCCTTTCGAGAACCAGTGTCCACTACAGTGGACATTTGTGTTTTGAATAACACCATTTGAAATAGTGACCATTTGTAATAATAGATGACAACTTAAATGTCCACTGTAGTGTAGTATATGTAAAGTTCTCAAAATGTGTGTTTTGAACAACAGCTATTTTTCTACAATTTATAACCGTGGACATTTGTGTTTTTGGTCCAGAAATGAATGTTTGGGAAAAGAAACAGCCGTGTTATTAAAAACTTCAACTGCATGTATTAGCTGCTGAGAACCAGCGTCCACTGCAGTGGACATTTGTGTTTTGAATAAGACAATTTGTGACAGTGATAATTTGTTTTTGGTCTATTCCTTTTGTCAGAATTACACAAAGAACCAGCCCTCTTATTGACAACTCTGCAGTGTAGTACATGTAATGTCCATTGCAATGGACGTTTGTGTTTTGAATAACACGGCTATATGTTTCTGCAATTTGGACATTTGTGTTTTCACTATAACAATGTAAGAGTGGCTATTTGTTTTTGGTGCATTTCTTTTGTGAGAATTAGTGTTGTCCCAATACCAATATTTTGGTACCGGTACCAAAATGTATTTCGATACTTTTCCGTACTTTTCTAAATAAAGGGGACCACAAAAAATGTAAATATCGGCTTTATTTTAACTAAAAATCTTGCGGTACATTAGACATATGTTTAGTTTAGTATTTAGTATTTGCAAGTTTGTCCTTAAATAAAATAGTGAACATACAAGACAGCTTGTCTTTTAAGGAAGTAAAACAGACAAAGGCTCCTAATTTAGCTGCTGACATATGCAGTAACATATTGTGTCATTTTCTGTCTACACTTCTGTTAAAATGTAATAATCACTTATTCTTCTGTTGTGTGATACTTTACATTAGTTTTGGATGATACCACAAATTTAGGTATCAATCCGATACCAAGTAGTTACAGGATCATACGTTGGTCATATTCAAGGTCCTCATGTGTCCAGGGACATATTTCCTGAGTTTAAAGGCCTACTGAAACCCATTACTACCGACCACACAGTCTGATAGTTTATACATCAATGATGAAATCTTAACATTGCAACACGTGCCAAAACGTCAGTTAGCTTACAAAAGTCCAATTTTAAATTTTGCGCGAAATATCCTGCTGAAAACGTCTCGGTATGATGACGTCAGCGCGTTACGTCACGGATTGTGGAGGACATATTGGGACAGCATGGTGGCCAGCTATTAAGTCGTCTGTTTTCATCGCAAAATTCCACAGTATTCTGGACATCTGTGTTGGTGAATCTTTTGCAATTTGTTCAATGAACAATGGAGACAGCAAAGAAGAAAGCTGTAGGTGGGACGCGCTGTATTGCGGCCAACTGCAGCAACACAAACACAGCCGGTGTTTCATTGTTTACATTCCCGGAAGATGACAGTCAAGCTTTACCATTGGCCTGTGGAGAACTGGGACAACAGAGACTCTTACCAGGAGGACTTTGAGTTGGATACGCAGACGCGATACCGTGAGTACGCATGCAGCTGCGGCTTCCAAACATTTGATCGCTTGCCCGTACGTGCGTGCCGCTATGTGCATGTCACGTACGTAACTTTGGGGACTTTGGGGAAATATATGTGCTGTATGAACTTTGGGGAGGTGAACGGTACTTTGGGCTGTGGGATTGAGTGTGTTGTGCAGGTGTTTCAGTTGTATTGGCGGGTTATAAGGACGGGAGGGGGGGAGGTGTTTGTTATACGGGATTAATTTGTGGCATATTAAATATAAGCCTTGTTGTGTTGTGGCTAATAGAGTATATATATGTCTTGGGTTTATTTACTGTTTTAGTCATTCCCAGCTGAATATCAGGTCCCACCCGCCTCTCACAGTAACTTCCCTATCTGAATTGCTCCCACTGCCCTCTAGTCCTTCACTCTCACTTTCCTCATCCACAAATCTTTCATCCTCGCTCAAATTAATGGGGAAATCGTCGCTTTCTCGGTCCGAATTGCTCTCGCTGCTGGTGGCCATGATTGTAAACAATGTGCAGATGTGAGGAGCTCCACAACCTGTGACGTCACGCTACTCGTCTGCTACTTCCGGTACAGGCAAGGCTTTTTTATCAGCGACCAAAAGTTGCGAACTTTATCGTCAATGTTCTCTACTAAATCCTTTCAGCAAAAATATGGCAATATCGCGAAATGATCAAGTATGACACATAGAATGGACCTGCTATCCCCGTTTAAATAAGAAAATCGCATTTCAGTAGGCCTTTAAGCATAATATACATTTTTTTTAAACAAAAAAAGATTTTGTGATGCTAAAAAGTATCAATGTAATCATAGTAGTATCAACTAGATACTTGGTATCATTACAGTGGATGTTAGGTGTAGATCCACCAATGGCGTTTGTTTACATTGTGACACCGGTGAGCTACGGTGTGTAGTGAAGCATGTTTAGCTATTCCTCATCCTGCAGGGATGATACTTGTAAGAAACGTACTTTTTTTGTCGCCATGGAGACCAGGATTAGTGATTTAGAAGTAGCTAAAACACTGCAGACTGCGGCTGGACTTTAGCCGCTAGCTAGCTAGCCATGTCTTAAAGCACCTCTTCCTGAGGGTGTTTCAGTGTTATAACGTCACCTTTATCGTTAGTTTTTAAGCTAAAATTAGTCCGTTCTCCCTTTTCTGTCTACACACTGTGTCTGCTTGTAAGTACTCCATGATTGTGCGCTGCCGAACATGCTCCTCTGCTCGTATACCAGCAATGTCATGACGTGACGACGACAGGGTGGAGGACCTGTACGTTTTAGGGGCAGTATATCACCGAATATGATTCATTAGTATCGCGGTACTATACCAATACAACCCTAGTCAGAATTACACATATTTGGGGAAAGAAACAGCCATGTTATGACAACGCAAATTTCCACTGTAGTGTAATTTGTGAGAACCAGTGTCCACTGGGTTTAAAAAAATAAAAAAAAAGTTTTTTTCTGCAATATGTAAGTGGAACTTTGTATTTGGTTACTTCTTTTGTCAAAATTGCATATTATGTGTGGAAAAAATAGCCCTCCTATGTTTTAGACATTTGTGTTTTGACTAGAGATGCCGATATTATCGGCCGATAAATGCTTTAAAATGTAATATCGGACATTATCGGTATCTTTTTTTTAAATTATCGGTATCGTTTATTTTTTTTTTATTAAATCAACATAAAAAACACAAGATACACTTACAATTAGTGCACCAACCCAAAAAACCTCCCTCCCTCATTTACACTCATTCACACAAAAGGGTTGTTTCTTTCTGTTATTAATATTCTGCTTCCTACATTATATATCAATATATATCAATACAGTCTGCAAGGGATACAGTCCGTAAGCACACATGATTGTGTGTGCTGCTGGTCCACTAATAGTACTAACTTTTAACAGTTAATTTTACTCATTTTCATTAATTACTAGTTTCTATGTAACTGTTTTTATATTGTTTTACTTTCTTTTTTATTCAAGAAATGTTTTTAATTTATTTATCTTATTTTATTTTATTAATATTTAAAAAAAAGACTTTATCTTCACCATACCTGGTTGTCCAAATACGGCATAATAATGAGTTAATTCCACGACTGTATATATCAGTATCGGTTGATATCGGTATCAGTTGATATTGGTATCGGTAATAAAAGAGTTGGACAATATCGGCAAAAAGCCATTATCGGACATCCCTAGTTTTGACCATCAGTCTTTGGTCTAATTCCTGTGTCACATGTTTTGGGGGCCGGGGGGGAATAGTTCTGTTATGTAAAGCTCACACATTCCTTTTTTATACATTTCTTCTGTCAAAGTTAAACATTTAGGGGGACAAACCCCAAATATCCACTGCAGTAGACACTGCTTCTCATGAAGTTAAATGATGTTCATGTATCTGTGCTGGCGATGCATAGTAATAATAGTGACATTTCCATGCGTGTCCACTAGAGGGCAGAAGTTACCTTACTTACCCATCTGTGGGGATGTTAGGAAAGACGTTCCAGCACACAAGAAGCTTGATAAGACAATCTTGCGTAACCTAGTGGATAAGTTGGTTAATTACAGTTCAAACAAACATTTCTTCTGTTCATACGACAGGAACAGTAACTTGGTTGTATTTTTTTCTATGCGCTTTTATTTGGATGGATGAATAAAATTGGTTCAAAATTGCATTGATTTCATTGTACTTTTGAGCTGCAATTTTTGGAATTTTGCTAATCATCCACAATTTATGTAAGACCAAAAAAAAAAAATCTCACTTTTATGTGTGTTCTGAATAGTAAAAAGCTGCTAGTAGGAGGCGGCTTACAATGAGTGCCACACACACACTAGGTGTGGCGAAAATATTCTCTGCATTTGACCCATCACCCTTGATCACCCCCTGGGAGGTGAGGGGAGCAGTGAGCAGCAGCGGTGGCCGCACCCGGGAATAATTTTTGGTGATTTAACCCCCAATTCCAACCCATGATGCTGAATGCCAAACAGGGAGGTAATGGGTCCCATTTTTATAGTCTTTGTTATGACTCGGCCGGGGTTTGAGTGTAACCGGTGGTCTTTTCCTCTCTGCGTTGTGTGGCTTTTGTGAAAAACGACCGACACCATGGATTGCTCAGCTGCACTTTACTGATAAAACAGAACACAATTGTTGTCAATAAGTTTTTGACGTCGTCGAGTCCCTCTCCCGTTATGGTGGACAAAAGGGAAGTTGGAAGGCGTACAACAGTGAAATAAACATACCTGATAAAACAGAACACAATTGTTGTCAACAAGTTTTTGACGTCGTCGAGTCCCTACACAAAATACAATACAGAACAAGAAAATGAACAGAAGTTCTTAACATGACATTATCTGTCGTCGCATGGACGCCTACCTCTCCCGTTATGGTGGACAAAAGGGAAGTTGGAAGGCGTGTCCAACGCATATATAAAGACAGGTGTCACCGTAATTATTGCAGTAGGAGGGACAACGAGACAATGGTTCCACATTGACAAAACATCAAACAATATTCAGGTATTTACATGTAACTTACACATTTTGTGTAATTATAACAATAATAAAGCATTATAAAATACATTATTTACAAGACATAATGGACCCTGTTACATGAGCTCACGACCTACCCATCTCAGGGCGGACACTCTAACCACTAGGCCACTGAGTAGGTATGTGGCATTCATATGTTCCTCCTCCTTCATCGTGAATTGATTAACTTATTCGGGTGTTCCCATTTAGTGGTCATTTATACGGAATATGTACTGTACTGTGCAATCTACTAATACACGTTTCACTCAATCAAACTCCTATAAAGCGCTTTAAAAACACTATTTACAGCATATTAACCGAATTGTAGCTACATTGTTATTGTAAGAGCTAACACAGAGGAACTACTTTTCTGTCAACACATCACTAGTAAGGTAAAACTAACGTGTGTCACGACGGTCTAAGCCCAGCTCACGTCCTTACCTTGCTCCTCTTACCACTAGTGAGTAGCCAGCAATGCTTGTGAGAGCAGCCACTGTTTAGAATGGAAGAGAAGACATTATTGTCATCAAACATGAGCATGAGGAAAATACAGGAGGCCACTCTGTTAGGTGCAGTTGAAACACAGAATAAACATTATAAAATAAATACGAAAATACTAGTTCCAACGGCATAAGGCACCCGAGTGGTGTAGCTAACATAGGAAGTGTTTGTTGCTATGCACACATGTGAAGTCATTGCACCCAGAAAAGTTACGATAACGCTTAAAATGACCAAAATAATGTAAATGTGACGTTATCATGAATGTGTCTATTACATTACGTACTCTACATACCACATGGAAATACAATGGCGGAGGTAATTAGAGGGCTTTAAAGGCGCAATAGATCCTATGACCATTACTTGATTTACTCGCCGCCTCTTACGAGCAGTTTTTGACTATTCAGAATGCACTACAGATGTGACGTTCGTTAACGAGTCAAGCCTTTTGAGCATCTCTTTAAGTGAATGACGAGAAGCCATTTTATTTCACTCATATACTTACTAGCAGTTTTTAACTATTTACAATGCACTGGAGATGTGACGTTCGTGAACGAGTCGAGCCTTTTGAGTGTCTCTTTAAGTGAACGAGTAGAAGCCATTTTATTTTTTGCAAATTTGCCCACTCTTTCATATACTTACTTGCAGTTTTTAACTATTTAGAATGCACTGGAGATGTGACGTTCGTGAACGAGTCGAGCCTTTTGAGTGTCTCTTTAAGTGAACGAGTAGAAGACATTTTGTTTTTTGCAAATTTGCCCACTCTTTCATATACTTACTAGCAGTTTTTAACTATGTAGAATGCACTGGAGATTTGACGTTCGTGAACGAGTCGAGCCTTTTGAGTATCTCTTTAAGTGAATGACGAGAAGCCATTTTATTTTTGCAAATTTGCCCACTCTTTCATATACTTACTAGCAGTTTTTAACTATTTAGAATGCACTGGAGATTTGACGTTCGTGAACGAGTCGAGCCTTTTGAGTATCTCTAAGTGAATGACGAGAAGCCATTTTGTTTTTGCAAATTTGCCCACTCTCATATACTTACTAGCAGTTTTTAACTATTTAGAATGCACTGGAGATGTGACGTTCGTGAACGAGTCGAGCCTTTTGAGTGTCTCTCTAAGTGAACGAGTAGAAGCCATTTTATTTTTTGCAAATTTGCCCACTCTTTCATATACTTACTAGCAGTTTTTAACTATTTAGAATGCACTGGAGATGTGACGTTCGTGAACAAGTCGAGCCTTTTGAGTGTCTCTTTAAGTGAACGACTAGAAGCCATTTTATTTTTTGCAAATTTGCCCACTCTTTCATATACTTACTAGCAGTTTTTAACTATTTAGAATGCACTGGAGATTTGACGTTCGTGAACGAGTCGAGCCTTTTGAGTATCTCTTTAAGTGAATGACGAGAAGCCATTTTATTTTTGCAAATTTGCCCACTCTTTCATATACTTACTAGCAGTTTTTAACTATTTAGAATGCACTGGAGATTTGACGTTCGTGAACGAGTCGAGCCTTTTGAGTATCTCTAAGTGAATGACGAGAAGCCATTTTGTTTTTGCAAATTTGCCCACTCTCATATACTTACTAGCAGTTTTTAACTATTTAGAATGCACTGGAGATGTGACGTTCGTGAACGAGTCGAGCCTTTTGAGTGTCTCTCTAAGTGAACGAGTAGAAGCCATTTTATTTTTTGCAAATTTGCCCACTCTTTCATATACTTACTAGCAGTTTTTAACTATTTAGAATGCACTGGAGATGTGACGTTCGTGAACAAGTCGAGCCTTTTGAGTGTCTCTTTAAGTGAACGACTAGAAGCCATTTTATTTTTTGCAAATTTGCCCACTCTTTCATATACTTACTAGCAGTTTTTAACTATTTAGAATGCACTGGAGATTTGACGTTCGTGAACGAGTCGAGCCTTTTGAGTATCTCTTTAAGTGAATGACGAGAAGCCATTTTATTTTTGCAAATTTGCCCACTCTCATATACTTACTAGCAGTTTTTAACTATTTAGAATGCACTGGAGATGTGACGTTCGTGAACGAGTCGAGCCTTTTGAGTGTCTCTCTAAGTGAACGAGTAGAAGCCATTTTATTTTATGCAAATTTGCCCACTCTTTCATATACTTACTAGCAGTTTTTAACTATTTAGAATGCACTGGAGATGTGACGTTCGTGAACAAGTCGAGCCTTTTGAGTGTCTCTTTAAGTGAACGAGTAGAAGCCATTTTATTTTTTGCAAATTTGCCCACTCTTTCATATACTTACTAGCAGTTTTTAACTATTTAGAATGCACTGGAGATGTGCCGTTCGTGAACGAGTCGAGCCTTTTGACTGTCTCTTTAAGTGAACGAGTAGAAGCCATTTTGTTTTTTGCAAATTTGCCCACTCTTTCATATACTTACTAGCAGTTTTTAACTATGTAGAATGCACTGGAGATTTGACGTTCGTGAACGAGTCGAGCCTTTTGAGTATCTCTTTAAGTGAATGACGAGAAGCCATTTTATTTTTGCAAATTTGCCCACTCTCAAATACTTACTAGCAGTTTTTTATTATTTAGAATGCACTGGAGATGTAACGTTCGTGAACGAGTCGAGCCTTTTGAGTATCTCTTTAAGTGAATGACGAGAAGCCATTTTATTTTTGCAAATTTGCCCATATTCGCGCCACCTAACTGGACAAGAGCCACAACAATGTAAAAGAAAAACACACAAATTGAGACAAATTAAAAGGAAACTTAGCAACGTAAGGATACATTTTGAATTTATACTTTTGTGAGTGCAATTTTGCATTCACATATATAGTGTCCTAATTTTTCTTTCCTTTTTTCTTTATTCTTCTTTCACCTGCTCAGTGGCCTTGTGGTTAGAGTGTCCGTCCTGAGATCGGTAGGTCGTAAGTTCAAACCCCGGCCGAGTCATACCAAACACTATAAAAATGGGACCCATTACCTCCCTGCTTGGCACTCAGCATCAAGGGTTGGAATTGGGGGTTAAATCACCAAAATGATTCCAGAGCGTGGCCATTGCTGATGCTCGCTGCTCCCCTCACCTCCCAGGGGATGAACAAGGGGATGGGTCAAATGCAGAGAGTAATTTCGCCACACCGAGTGTGTGTGTGACTATCAGTGGTACTTTAACTTTTACATCTTTTATACACATTGTGTTCATTGAAGGCTGTGTTTTTTGCTGTATTGTTAAAATGCTCATGTAGAAACTTTTACAGTGAAGTTATTTTTAACTGAAATTACCGGTGTAGTTTTTATTGTGCCACAAAGGTTTTTTTTTAAGTGGGGAAAACGTCAAAATAGGGATCTGACTGGCAAAACATCTAAATAAGGTAGCACCTTTTGGAATGAAATCAGTTTCTCAATACGTTTCCCACAAATACAGTATAATTGGTATACATTTGAGTTATTCAAATCCAAAAAGTCTCTCATAACTGCCACTTAGTCAGTGTTACCTTGGTAAAAACGAGTAACACTAACTACTAAAAAAAAAAAAAGAAGCAAAAAAAAAAAAAAAAAAAAAAAAAAAAGCACATCTTATGAAACAAAGCCGGATGTTGAAGAGCACTTCCTTTCAAAAGAGCCATAAATGATAGGCACAATTCCAAAACAAAAGCGCAGTGGGAAGCAAAACAGGGTCTTACTATTCCTTGTAATAGTAAAGTTTTTTTTTTTTATATAATAGTGAAAAAATATACTAATACAAATATTTGAGCATGTATTGTATATATACTGCAACATTTTTGTTGCATTGTGTTTCAAATATGCCACATGGTGGTGCTGTTGTTCTTTATTTCCCTGTATTAGTAATACTAATAGGCAAGATGTAAACCTGTAAACCTCCAGATTCTCAACTTGTATTTCTTATAATTGCAACACTTAACCCAGGTGTTTTGCATCCTCATCAGGTTTGTTGAAACAGTGACTAAAACAAAACATGTTTTAAGAGGGAACCAACGGTCACACACGGAGTGACAAAAACATATCTTGAAATGTATCACTTTATTGAACTCACTCAAGAAAAAAGGTTACATTCCTTTAGTTCAAACATAAATCATATTGATCCACGTACACCGACTATCATAATTACAGGCGCAATCATTCCTACAATAAATATAGCATTATGAAACCAAAGAGGAAAAAAGATCCACCACACAACAGGATATGGCTTCATGGTGGGGCATGGCTTGTTTCATGGAAATAATTACATCCAAGTCGGTCAAATTCTAAATCCATCGTTTGTGTGAAATTTGTGCAGATATTAATAGCTGCCGAGAAAGAAAATAATACTAGGTTTTAATCTAATACATCCATTATAGAACCATAAATATATGCTGCTCCATTGATAGGATTATTCAAACTATACAAGTCATCAATTTGTGTTATTTTGAACAAGGCAAAGTGCAAATTATATCAGTCATAACCAAAAAGGTGTGGTTTGTGTTTTTTTAAAATATCATTGTGCTTTTGACACCAACATACTACTTAAATTACCTCTGTGTTCCTCAGGGAGGGAGGGGGGGACACCTGAGAGTCTGATAAATACTGTAAATCTCATAGTTATGTGAGGATAACAACACTAAAACACAATACTGGAAAAATAAAATAATGATAGATTAATAGCGCAAACTAAATCTGTGGGGCAAAATGTGTTAAAATATTGTACAATTTCTCTTCTCATAAGGTTAATATACTCTTTTCACATTACTACAACTTCCCCAACAATAACAATGAATATTAAATTAAAATAAAATAACATTCTAATTATTTAGGCCTTGTCCCATCACTGCACCATATAGACTCTGAAGTGTTCATCATAATAATATTGATAATGTACAGTAAATAATCTGTTTACAAGTCCATGCCTGACGGCGTACTTTCCGATTATTATTAGAATACATTTGACATATAAGAATAGATATACACTCACCAGTTTATTAGACAACCGTTTTGAAAATAAATGACCCTGTTATGTTTCGGCCCACATTATTGAGTTCATCTAGGTGTGCATAATAAATTGGCCAGTGGGTTGAAACAACGCTATACATTTCTGGTAACAAACATAAATAAAACTTTTTGTCAAGATATCTTGAAGGCAAGAGGTTTAAATCTCATACGTAATAAGCATCAACTAACAGCATTAATGAAGTCATCACCTAACTACAAAAAAAGACATTTCATGTACAAATGTTACACCTGGTGTTGGTATTCAATATTTGGCAGTGTTAACCCTGCGCTTGGACGCCATCTTCTTTCTTCCACTTCTTTTCATGGCGAGAGTCAAAATTTGCAGTTTTGTTATAGAAAATGTTTTGGTTTTTTTAAAATATACAACAGATTTTAATGTGGTGTTTTTAAAAGCACATGCAAACACAACAAATGAGTGCGGGAACTTGCTAAATTGCTGTCATAAACTTTTGTTTACGTCACTTTTACACCCTATGAGGCTTTAAAATATGAAATCTGCTGGACATTGCTTTTCTTGTATCAGATGAAGTATGCTAGCATCCAGGAAGCAGGTAGAAGGTATGGAAGTATTATTGTGGAAAAAACATTTTCAAATGTGGATCTCAATCCATGTGCACGTAGTCAGATCTGAGTATCAATGTTGTCATTTTTATGTGTTTGTGTTTAGATTTGTGTGTGCATCTGTGTTCAACTCCGTGTGAAGCAGGAACCCTTGGTTGGCCGTTTGACACTTTTTACCTGAAATGGTCATTGAATAAATTTGTCACTACTCTTGTGCAAAATAATGACAACAATAACAAAAATATAACAAAGTTAGTGGTTTGTGAAAGCTTTCATCTACATGTGGTACCTCAACTTAAGAGTGTTTTGAGATAAGAGCCGTCTCTTGTCTATTGCTATGTTTTAAAATGTTTAAGTTATAAGCCATAAATTGGGTGAGCAAATATCACTGTGAACCACGTAAGATCCGACCAAAACATCTGGTCTTACTATATCTTGTACGCGTCCATAGCAACCAGCCATGTAAACCAGGGATGTCAAACGTACCGCGGCCCGCGAACAGGTTTTATCCGGCCCGTTAGATGATTTTGGTTTGTACAAAAATTAGCTGAAATTTTTGAATGAAAGAAACTGCTCTTCCAAATGTGTCCACTGGATGTCGCAACAGCAATTATTTGTATCCCCTACCACAGGAGTGCGCATGACTTCATTCGGGGGCGGAGCTATGTGCCTGGTTAAGATAGAGGACTGGGGACACATGGGCGCACATAAATATGCTGAAATAACATGTATCCCCTTCTAACTTCATGTGTGATTAATGAAATGAGTTCACATTCACAGGTTTCAAGCGGTAGAAAATGAATGGACGGATGGATGTTGTAGATCAGGGGTAGGGAACCTATGGCTCTCGAGCCAGATGTGTCTCTTTTGATGACTGCATCTGGCTCTCTTATCTTAGCTGACATTGCTTAACACGATAAGTAATGAATAATCCCGCTGGTAATCACAGTGTTTAAAATAACGTTCAAAATATAAAACCATTCTCATGCATTTTAATTAGGGATGTCCGATAATGGCTTTTTGCCGATATCCGATATTCCGATATTGTCCAACTCTTTAATTACCGATACCAATATCAACCGATACCGATATAAGCAGTCGTGGAATTAACACATTATTATGCCTAATTTGGACAACCAGGTATGGTGAAGATACGGTACTTTTTTAAAACATTTATGAAACAAGATAAATAAATTAAAAACATTTCTTGAATAAAAAAGAAAGTAAAACAATATAAAAACAGTTACATAGAAACTAGTAATTAATGAAAATTTGTCAAATCAACTGTTAAAGGTTAGTACTATTAGTGGACCAGCAGCACGCACAATCATGTGTGCTTACGGACTGTATCCCTTGCAGACTGTATTGATATATATTGATATATAATGTAGGAAGCAGAATATTAAAAACAGAAAGAAACAACCCTTTTGTGTGAATGAGTGTAAATGGGGGAGGGAGGTTTTTTGGATTGGTGCACTAATTGTAAGTGTATCTTGTGTTTTTTATGTTGATTTAATAAAAAATAAAATAAAAACACTGATACAGATAAAAAAAAAAAAACGATACCGATCATTTCCGATATTACATTTTAACGTATTTATCGGCCGATAATATCGGCAGGCCGATATTATCGGACATCTCTAATTTTAATCCATCCGTCCGTTTTCTACCGCACCTGTAGAAGAAGTCGCATTGATGGTAAGAAGTATTGTATTTATTATTGGTTAGCTTCAGAATAACAATGTTATTAAAAAGAATAAGAGGATTAAAAAATGTTGGTCTTACTTAAAAATGCACACATTTAGTTGTATTCGGTGTTAAAAAATATTATATGGCTCTGACGGAAATACATTTTTAAATATTTGGCTTTCATGGCTCTCTCAGCCAAAAAGGTTCCTGAGCCCTGTTGTAGATGATGCTACATGTGTACAGGATAAACCACATGATGTTAGTACATCACTTGAGGAAAATGGGTACATTACATTAACATGCTGTAATTTGATTTTGATATGACTATTTATTACAATAAATAAAACAGATTACAATTTTACACCATCCATCCATTTTCTACCGCTTGTCCCTTTTTGGGGTCGCGGGGGGTGCTGGAGCTTATCTCAGCTGCATTCGGGCGGAAGGCGGGGTACACCCTGGACAAGTTGCCAACTCATCACAGGGCCAACACAGATAGACAGACAACATTCACACTCACATTCACACACTAGGGCCGATTTAGTGTTGCCAATCAATCTATCCCCAGGTGCATGTCTTTGGAGGTGGGAGGAAGCCGGAGTACCCGGAGGGAACCCACGCAGTCACGGGGAGAACATGCAAACTCCACACAGAAAGATCCCGAGCCCGGGATTGAACTCAGGACTACTCAGGACCTTTGTATTGTGAGGCAGATGCACTAACCCCTGTACCACCGTGCTGCCCAATTTCTCTCATTGGTGTACCATTTTACCCCAATGAGAGCAATTTAAAACTGCCAGACTCACACCTATTTGACTGATGAACATTATCACAATGTATTCAGAAATTATAAATCAAATGAAGATAGACTACTATGAACAGCAACATGTAAGTGTAAAAAAAAAACACATTTTGATTTGTTTTCAGATTGTGCTTGTTCTATTTTTAAACAAAGAAAACAATCTGAAGTTATATTTATTTTTAAGTTATCATGACATGATTTTACCAGTCCAGCCCACTTGGGAATATATGTTCCTTAACGTGGCCCCTGAGCTAAAATGAGTTTGACACCCCTGGTGTAAACACTATCACTCTGCGGAATGAGGCAAAAGGCTGTGACGCCTAACGGAACGACTTCCAGGCTTATGGAGAGGGAGGGAGGGAGGGGGGGTTCTATTCGCTAGTATTAGCTTATAGCTAGAGATGGACATAACTTTGTTTTTCCAACCATGAGAATGAAGGAAGTGAGCGTGACGGACAGTGCTGAGAAGGAGAGAGTGGATTCTGTTCATTAAATTAAAGAAATACATCATTATAAACAGGACAGAGCGTGTCACTAAATTGGCGAAGTCGTCTGCACCCTAATGAAGCAAAATGAGTTGAATGCCAGCCAGGGATGTTAAAATAATGTCTAAATGGCAGACATGTATCCATGAAAATATAGAAAAGTTGCTAATGAGGGGTTTATCGGAGAAGGAGATACCATCCACTCTGCAAGGTAAATGCTGTACATTACATTAGTTTGTAAAACTATTGTAGTTGTTGGTACTACATTCATACTGATAATAACACTATTGTTTTAATACAATATTTTTTTTAATCTAAAAATGTGTTTCTCTTCTTAAAAAGCATGTCACATTTGAAAATTGTGCTGTTTTTGGGGGCCAAGCAACAATTAAATCGATGTCAATTCATTTTAATAGGCGGCGTTGACTTGAGATACAAGTGTTTTGACTTAAGAGTTATGTCACAGAACCAATTAAACTTGTAAGTTGAGGTACTACTGTATTTGTTTATAGATTCTTCATCTATTTAACCTTCTTTACATGATGTAGACCATGGGTGTCAAACTCGTTACCATTGAGGGCCACATCGCAGTTACGGCTGCCTTCAGAGGGCTGCTTGTAAAAGTGAATACATGTGAATATAAATGTATAATCACCTTATGTTATTATTATTATACAATTGTATATACATTTAATTATTAGGTTCATGTACAAATTGATGGATAATTTGTTTTGAAATCAGCCAAGGTGTCATGCAGAAATTAAGGTATTTATATTTAAAAAAAAAAAAAAAATTTAATGCATTTTTTTGTATAATATATATCCAAGTTTAAAATATATGCAATTTCATGCAGGAAATTAATTTGTATTATGTTGAAACAGAAATAATTAATACATTTAATGAGAAAAATCAAGCAATTGACAAACATTATTTTCAGGCTTTCCCAGGCCACATAAACTAACGTGGCAGGCCAGATTAGGCCCCCGGGCCATGAGTTTGACACTTGCAATGTAGACCACATGAATTCAGGTCCAGATTAAAAACAACTGTACGCAAAGTTCTCAAACCTGGACAAGACTATTCCACAGACACAGAAAATTAAAAAAAAACATGATTTGTGAAACCTTTAGTCTATCTTTGAAATTATTGGTAATAACTTGAGCTCTGGGATGCATTATGAATGCATCCCAGAAGGATGCATTCATAATCTCAAAAGATTACACGTCTCTTTTACAGTGTAAAAGAGATGTGTAATCGACCAGGTTATTTTGGATAGAAGAAGATATTAAATATATTGAATAGAAATATTGCCTTGTCAACTAATTAAAACAATGTATTTTTGTATTACAGTAGTGACAAAATTAGTCAATAACAATGACATTTCAAGTAAAAGTATCAGTCTGGTATCAGTATCGCACACCATTCGAATCAGATGCTAACTTCCGCCTTGTTATCACTGGGTGCTAGGATTTAAACATGGACCCACAGATTGTTTTTACACAATCTAAACACAGACATACAAATTAGAACAGAGACACGCAGATCTGATTACACATAAAAATATTGAAACGCGCAATTTCAAATTGTTTTACTACAACAATACTTCCATAAGAATGACCCTGTTTAGGAATGTAAAGGGTAGGTAACTTTTTTTTATTGCACCTCTTTAAAGACAGCTGATTTTTTAAACTGTAGAATAGGATTTTTTTATGAACTTTTATGAGAAAGTTTCTCATAAAACAGAAGTATAATAGTATTTATCCTGAAAAACACATTTTAATACTCTGTAGTCAACTTCAGCCTTTTCATCATAAAAAGTCATTAGAATAGAAAATGAAAAGGCTTGAAATTGAGTAGAAAGCAGCTATAATTTGATTTTAAAAAATGATTAAAAGGTGCAAAAAAAAAGATATGTAACTAATCAGGGCGGACTTTGTGCTTGTTCTACATTTTAGTCGGCAGCCCCAAGGTGTTGCATTGTGCCCGCAAGAATCCTCTCGTCAGCATTTTTGACAGATGAAGAAACTCCCGATGAGGCGTTAACTCGACATTCTTTGTACAAATTGGTCTCAGTCGTAAAAGTGATTGTCAAGTTCTTTTGAAAGTTTTTCTTGCGACAAGAATCTTTTGTGAGGTACCGTAGATCTTCTGGTTCCGCTTACACTTGGATGACCATCACGGATCCTAGTCGCTTTCGAACTGGCAGTCAGGATCCTGGGAGACCGCCATAGCCCTGTAAGGAAAGAAGCTATTGAATTGTTGCTCAACATTCTCAAGAGGACCACCTAAATGTTAAAATATGGCTTTTCAAAAAACTTTTATAAATCGCTGGCACATGACAGGACTCTTCCCGTCTTGAAGGAATATCTCAACGCTCAACCCAGAAAGGACGTGAGCCGCCTAAGAGCCAAGGCACAGTGGCCTTGCGGGCTAGTTCTGAGTTTTTCCCCTTCATGGCGGCACTGGTGAGACTATGATAGAATATAGAGTGTGGGTGTTGAGGGCTTGATATTCCTTCAAAAGAAACAAGTGTTTTACCCTCCAAACAGCTCCTACTGAGGATGTGACATGTGGTGTTGATGGATGGAACAGGTGAAGTGTATCCTGCACTGACTGACACGGAGAATGATGCAGTGCTTTTGAACAAGTGGCGATGGTAAGAGAAGTAAATATAAATATGTGCGTGTAGACTCAGGCACAAACCTGGTCTGTGAGGATTCGAGGCTTAATATCAGGAATGGCACCCCCTCTCAGCTCATCTTCCACAGCCATGAGTCTGACAACAGGGAAATAGAAACAAACGCTTGACAAAAATAGAATGACGAAGCCGCCATTTTTTTCTGTGTAAGTAAGTGCGTGTGGCCGTGTGATGAGGTTGCGGTCTTTGCATGCCCTGTTTTGTTTGTACAAGCAATATTCTTTCTGGAATGATGGTACACTTGCCGGCCGTTTCATTAGGCACATGCACAATGTAATGACATCCGATACAAAAGCTGCACAACGCTTTAAAGAGGAATTGCACATTTTGGAGGGAAAACACTCTAACCACTAGTGGCCTAGTGGTTAGAGTGTACGCCCTGAGATCGGTAGGTTGTGAGTTCAAACCCCGGCCGAGTCTTACCAAATACTATAAAAATGGGACCCATCACCTCCCAGCTTGGCACTCAGCATCGAGGGTTGGAATTGGGGGTTAAAACACCAAAAATTATTCCTGGGCGCGGCCACTGCTCCCCTCACCTCCCAGGGGGTGATCAAGGGTCAAATGCAGAGAATAATTTCACAACACCTAGTGTGTGTGTGCGTGTGTGTGACAATAATTGATACTTTAAGTTTTAACTTTTTTGAAATGTTGCCCATCATCCACAATCCTTACGTGAGACAAGAACAAACATCTTTCTCCTATGTGCGTTCCAAGTATTAAAAAACTGCTAGTAAGAGACAACTAATAACGCAGGTATATGGGATTCATCTACTGTGCCTATACAACGTAAACAAACTGCCAACAACGTTCCATTTACATGCCATGACCGGCATATTAACCAAGTTATAGCGACAATATTGTAAGTTGAACTACTTTTCATGCATCGTGACGTATCCCCTTACTCACACTGGTCCTCCAAGTCGCCAGCTACTACGGTTTAGAAAGTATGAATTGCTTTAGTTATATTGTAAAACTTACAAACGTTGCTTGGTGTGATGAATGGAGAATCCTTTGTGTAAAAACGCTATGGCCAAATACTTCCGGGTCAAGGAACAAAAGAGGAAGTACATTTTCAACCCTAAGCACCTGCAGTGAGCAATGTCATCCAAAAGATGGTGCCATAACACACACAATAATACACCTTTTCAGTGTTCTATGAAATCTATTTGTTCAATACAAAAATATTATGGCCGTTAGCGAAGAAAAATCCATAAATTAGCTGCACTGTTTTACAAGCCGCAGGGTTTAAAGTGGGCAACAAGTAGTGGCTTATAGTCAGGAAAATACGGTATATGGCTCTCAACAAATGGACAAAAACAAAAAAAATACAGAAAAAATCAATGATTGGCTGGTTTACATAAGGTGAGTCACGAGTGGTTTAGGTCAGTGCCAATAAGAGGCAAGATAGGGCGAGTCATGACGCAGCATCAGGAAGCAACATCTAAACGCATTGCTCGCAGTGGTGGCGGAAACCACATGAAGCGAGGGTCTTGTTTAAATAACTATGTTTCTTTCAGAGTGCATCAATACACCATTTATCTGTACTTTTATTTAATTGACATCATTTTCAACATTTTATAAATGTTCTGTTTTGCTCTGGCTGACTAACAGCTGTGTGTGCAAATCACTTGGGGGTCGGGGGGCACTGGGAAAGTGTCAGTGCCGATTACCCCATGCTGCTTAGTTAACACTAGTATAACAGTTACATAGGATTCCAGTCCTAGCACAAACAAATGTTCAATTGTATTCATTTCTGTTCATGTAAAAATGGAGTTTGTTGGTGTCTGTTTTGTGAGACAAATGTTTTGCACTTGTCCTTTGGCAATGTTATTGTCATTTTGCCACTGTGGTTTCTGTTGAAACAGTCATGTGTTCTGTACTGAAAAGTCCCCATTTCAATAAAAGAGTGCTGCATATTTTTTGGTGTTTAACTGCCTTTAATTTAATTTGTTTCCAGTGTCTTCCCCCGCTTTTAACTTGGTAAAAAGCCAGACAGAGGGCATGTTTCCAGTTTGTGTTTATTATAATAAACAGTCAAACTGACCATTTATTCTCTGTCATTTTGTTTGGTGGAAAGCTGTACATTAAGTTGAGATATATATTTATACATATGTAGCAAGCTACTTTCGCCGTGTAGCTTGTAGCGTAGCTTGCTACAATTATTTGGGGATAGCTTCCCCTGTAGCTCATTTAATCAAAAGTAACTAGTAGCTTAGCTTACTACATTTTCCAAGTAGCTTGCCCATCACTGCCTAAGCCGAAGGTTTATGTTTTAAATAAATAATACTCTGTGATCAACACATGGTTACATATCATTTGACAAGGTTGTACACTGTAAGTAGGCTAGTTATAATTATTGAATACCATTTAAGTCAAGAGTAAGATTACTGATTCAGTGTTAATATTTGAGTGGGCCCCGGGCCCCTCTATTGTGAAAAGTTGGACCCCGAGGTCTAAAAGACACTGTGGAACATGAATGACCTTAGAGGTCAAACTACATTTGAGGGCCCAAAACTCTGCCTTCCACTCAGGGGACAGAGAGCAATTCAGCAAAACTAAAACTGACCTCAAAGGCATCAAGTGGAGTATAGGCGGAAAGAACGTGTAGGTGCACCTGGACAACAAAGACTTGTGGTGGGTGTGGCACGGCATCAAACACCTGATGAGCTACAAAAGTAACTAATTGGCCGCCACCAACACAGAGAAACTCAATCACTTCTTTTCCCGTTTCAAAATATCCAAACCAGCCAGACCTCATATGCCCCTCCTGCCCTATAGACCTCGACTGCTTGTCCTCCGAGAACAACAGGAGAGGCGGGCACTGAAGGTTAGAAACCCGTGTCCCCAAGAGGACAGCCATAAAAGACTTAAATTACAAACGTTTGTACTACCAGTGGGACTGACGTTTGTGGTTATGAGGGGTTTTGAAAGACTTGTTCACCAATATGTCAAAACCTGCCTACCCCAAGAACTTTGAGCCACACCAGTTTGCCTACAGGTGCTGTTCAATAAATTAGAATGACCAAAAAGTTGTTTTCAGTAATTTCATTCAATAAGTTAAACTTGTATATTTTTATAGATCCATTACACACAGACAGTTATATTCCAAAGGTTTATTTTATTGTTGATTATAACTGAGAACTAATGAAAACCCCAAATTAAGTATTTTAGAAAATTAAAATATTATGACCAATAAAAAAAAGAATTTTAGAAATGTTGGCCAACTGAAAAGTATGAACATGAAATGTATTTACATGTACAGCATTCAATACTTGGTTGGGGCTCTTTTTGCCTGAATTACTGCAGCAATATGGTGTGGCATGGAATCCATCAGTCTGTGGCATTCAGGTGTTATGAGAGCGCAGGCCTTCAGCTCTTCTGCATTGTTGGGTTTGGCGTATCGCATTTTACTCTTGACCATACACTTTCTATGGGATTGAGGTCAGGCGAGTTTGCTGGCCAATTAACGACAGGTCGTTCAACAAGGTACTGGTAGTTCTGACACTGTTTGCAGGTGCCAAGTCCTGTTGGAAAACTAAAATTACATCTCCATAAAGTTGCACAGCAGCGGGAAGCATGAAATGCTCCAAAACTTACTGGTAGACTGCAGCAGTGACCCTGGACCTCAGAGAACACAGTGGACCAACACCAGCAGATGACATGGCACACCAAACCATTCCTGACTGTGGAAACTGTGCTGTAAACTCGTCTGACCTCAACCCCATAGAAAATCTATGGAGTATTGCCGGTGTATTGCCGGCCCAGTCACATAATATCTACGGCTTTTCACGATCAGAGCAACCCGGGCTCTCATAACACCTAAGGAGTGCCATAGACTGATGGACTCCATGCCACGCCATATTGCTGCAGTAAATCAGATAAGGAGCCCCGACTAAATATTGAGTGCTGTACATGTTCATACTTTTCAGTTGATCAATATTTCTAAAATCCATTTTTTAAATTGGTCATAGATAATATTCAAATTCTGCGATGAGGTAGCGACTTGTCCAGGGTGTACCCCGCCTTCCGCCCGATTGTAGCTGAGATAGGCTCCAGCGCCCCCCGCGACCCTGAAGGGAATAAGCGGTAGAAAATGGATGGATGGATGGATAATATTCAAATTTTTGAGATACTGAATTTGGTATTTTCATTACTTTTCAGTTATAATGATCAAAATTAAAATAAATAAACATTTGAAAAATATGTAATAAATGTATTTAGTTTCACTTTTTGAATGAAATTACTGAAATAAAGCAAAGTTTTGGTTATATTCTAGTTTATTGAGCACATGGACTGTCAACACTTTAGCACTGGTCAAAAAGGCACAGCAGAGACTCCACTTCATTTGCGTGCTGCGAAGGAACCAACATTGAGGAGAAACTGGAGGTATGTTTTCATCGATCCACCATAGAGCCAGTGCTGATGTACTGTGTAACTGTTTAGTTTGCTGCCTTCCCTGCTGCAGACAGGAAGGCCCTGCAGAGGATGACCAGGACAGCAGATGAGATTATCGGCCACCCTCTGCATGCCCTAGAGGGCATTGCTTGATCTCGCTGCCTCGGCAGAGCAAAGAAAATCCGGGCAGGAAGTTCTTACCCTGGTCAGACCTTTTTCAAGCTGCCATTAGGGAAGAGTATTCGCTCAGACAAGAGTAGGGCAAACAGAATAAAAAATGTCTAGGATACTGAATCTGTCCCAATAGCTTACACTGTTCGCCACATTTGCACTACTGTTCATACTGGTATTTATGTATTTGTTCTTGACAGGTTATTTCTTGTTTTATTGTATTTCAACTGCACCTAACCAAACAGAGAAGCCACCTGTATTTTGGTCATGCGCTCATGTTTTATGACAATGAAGCATTTTATTCTATTCCCATTACCTGCATTGTTAGCTGCCGCTTACTCGCAGTTTTTTACTATTTAAAATTTAGTAAAGGGAAAAATGTGTGTTCTTATTTCATAAACAGATTTTGAATGATAGACAAAATTCCCAGAAAAGTGCAGTTCCCCTTTAAATGTATGTGTATTGTTAAATGTATTAATGTCAAAACAATGACTGCTTTTTGTATTGGATAGATATATGTATGTGTACCTAATGTTGTGTCCGGTGAATGTATTATGGCACTTTTGCTTGGTTTGTGATTCATAGCACCTTTTCACTATTAATCTCCTCTTGTGTGTTTTGTTGTGTTGTTGGATATCTGGCAGTGCTGACAACCCCCTGGTGTGTTAGGATTGATGCCAGGTTTTTGGGGGGGTTTTTTAAAAGAAAAAAGAAAAAAAGGTAATAGACATTTTCCCCCCGAGCTCAAGCGTCACCTGTTGATGATGCCTTTGATTTGAGAATCCTTCTCCACCTGCTGCTGCTTGAGGCGCCGCTCACTGTCATCCAGGCGGCACTGATACTGCTGCAGGATCTTGCTCGTCTGCTGCTCCTGCGACACGAGCCGCTGCTCGTACTCCTCCAGCTTGCGATGAGACATCTTCAGACGCTCCTTCAAAGAATGGATCTCCTCCTCGTACTCCCTCACCTGCGAAGGGAAACTGCTCTGGATTATTAATGAAGAGGATCCCTGTTTATCACAATTCAGCACACTTGCGGATTATTGATCAAAACATTTTATTTGTGGGAAAACCCGGCCATTTCTAAAATCCTTATTTCCTAAAATGGAGAGTTTTTTATACAGGAAACCCATCTCATTTACCCTAAGTCAGTAATATTTTACAACTATGTGATAAAGTATTATTATCAGTACAGTGCAGTGGTACCTCAATTTAGGAGTACCTTAAGAGTAGGGATGATGTTCGAAATCGGTTTTGAGGACTTAAAATGGCTGCCAGTTGTGTATTTCCACCATCAAAATAGTTTCAACACTCAGAAGTATTTGTTTGATGATAGTACTGTATATTTGTGTGAGGCTAATATTTACATATTGTGTATTACATTTCAGTATGTTAATTGAATCACATAGCTTATACATTTGTCAGTGTGTGTATTTCAGTTAAAAAAAACAAAAAACAGTCCAGTGCAAGACAAAAGTAAAGATAGGAAAAGACAAAGCAAGATCAAAAACAATAAAGAGCCTAAATGGATTAATCTGCTTTGGATTGTTTGTTAGCTGTCTGCCAAGCTGTATAACTCAACACGTATAGTGAGGGCAGAACAGGCAATATGCAATTATTGCCAGGCTTCGCTCTCATGGAAGGGGGGAAGAATTGTTGATTGATGACTGTGGTGTTCTTAGTGTCATAGTGTGTGTAGTTAGTATGTTCCAATAGCAGCAGAAGTGCACTTTTTGGAGAGCTGTATTATTTTCAGTTTTGTGCCCAAGGGACTGATTTTATTTAACACTATATTATTATTTATACACCTATAGTGATCACAGAGACAGGTTGTTTTTGTTTTACTGTATATATTTGTTTTTCTGAAAAATCCCACTTAATATACTTGGGTAACAGTCAATATTTATTTTTTTATTTTTTTTAGGGGGGTAACAGTCAATATTTTTTTTTTCTTTTTTTTTTTTCTTAAAAAATAAAAGTGAGCTTTTGTTAAACCAGATATTGTGTTTTTTTCCATATACAACAACCTATCTGGATTCGATAAGAGAATCGATAAGGAATCGGTTCAATAAGAGGATTCGATAATGGGCTCGAACTCTATAATTTCTTATCAAACATCATCCCTGCTTAAGAGTAACTTAACTTTAGTAATTTGAGATCCGAGCTGCCTCCGAGCTTTTTATTATGCTTTAAATTGCAGGCATAGTTTGAGTTACGAGCATTTTATCTCTCGAAGTAATATTTGTAACAGGGTTTCACCGTTTGAGCAACAAAGAGTTAATATGTTGTTACACGTTGCTGTTCCTGCTTTGTTAACACAAAATACAAACATAAGTTTTAGTTAGACAGTTTAGGTGCGCCACTCACAGATCGACACAATCCTGCCCTCCAGCCACCGGAAACAAACTTTTATCCCCAAAAAATATTTAGAAGCTGCAAATGCTGTGTTTGACGTGTTCCAATTTGTTGCATCTAGTCCTGACTCAACAAACGGTACTTTTGGTACACAGACATACATATCACTTGTTATCAACTTCATCCTTTCCGGTCCGTCACTCAAATACATCCGTGTGCAACATAAAAAGCCATTTCCTAATTCCGATTGTTAGGCTGATCCCAAAGGTAAATGCATTACATAAAACCACTTTAGTTGTTATATTACATTCTAATATATAAACAATCTTTCCTATCTTAAAAGCTTTGGGGGAATTTTTAAAACGCATTTTGCATGTTAAAATTGTGGTGTTTTGGGAGGGTAAAGCACAAATTAAATTAATTTCAATTCATTTCAAAGGGCGGGGCTGATTTGTGATACAAATGTTTTGAGTTGAGTTGCGAGCAAGTTGAGAAAACTACAACAAACTTCACTCACACAGAAAAAGCTGTCAATCTAGAAATTCAAGAAAGAACTCTTATTCGACATTACCAGTTTACCGTCTCTGCACCAGGAGTCAACTTGAATCATTATCTCACTTGCGATGCGATCGACAAACAAGCTGGGAGGAACATATCTAAACTTCTGAAGGGGTTCACAAACGTTCAAGCATCTCTGTATGTATTTGTTAAATAATAGTTTTAATTAGGGATGTCCGATAATATCGGCAGTCCGATATTATCGGACATCCCTAATTAAAACGATAAATGCTTTAAAATGTAATATCGGAAATTATCGGTATCGGTTTCAAAAACGCCGCTGTGTATACGGAAGTATGGAGAAGTACAGAGCGCCAATAAACCTTAAAGGCACTGCCTTTGCGTACCGGCCTAGTCACATAATATCTACGGCTTTTCACACACACAAGTGAATGCAAGGCATACTTGGCCAACAGCCATACAGGTCACACTGAGGGTGGCCGTATAAACAACTTTAACACTGTTACAAATACGCGCCACACTGTGAACCCACACCAAACAAGAATGACAAACACATTTCGGGAGAACATCCGCACAATAACATAACATCAACACAACAGAACAAATACCCAGAACCCCTTGCAGCACTAACGCTTCCCCACCTCAACCCCGCCCCCCTCAACCTCCTCATGCTCTCTCAGGGAGAGCATGTCCCAAATTCCAAGCTGCTGTTTTGAGGCATGTTAAAGAAATAACATGTTGGCATTTTTTTCCATAACTTGAGTTGATTTACACTGCTCAAAAAAATTACAGGAACAGTTTTTTATCAGGTTATGGCATGAATTCAATTACACTTTTCTGATAAGGTTTTGGTCAGGTATGTGGCAGAGGGGGTTGTTAATCAGTTTCAGCTGCATTGGTGTTGATGGAATTAACAACAGGTGCACTAGAGGGGCAACAACGAGATGGGCCCCAAAACAGGACTGGTTTTGCAGGTGGAGGCTATTTCAAGTTCCTCCCTCTTGATCTTTTTTAACTGTTTTTCCACAAGTGTTGGCTTTAGCTAGAGTCATTATCACGACTGGGAGCATGAGGCGATTTCTTAACCCTCCTGAAGTTGCGCAGATTGTCCTACTCCTCCAGGATGGCACATCCATGCGTGCTGTTGCAAGAAGATTTTATGTGTCTACCAGTACAATCTCCAGAGCATGGAGGTGATTCCAGGAGACAGGCAGTTACTCTAGGAGAGCTGGACAGGGCCGTAGACGGTCCTCATCCCATCAGCAGAACCGATATCTGCTGCTTTGTGCAAGGAGGAACAGGTTGAGCACTGCCCGAGCCCTACAGAATGACCTCCAGCAGGCTACTGGTGTGAATGTCTCTGCCCAAACAGTCAGAAATAGACTTCACGAGTGTGGCCTCAGGGACGACATCCTGTAGTGTGCCCTGTGCTCACTGCTCAGAACCGTGGAGCGCGATTGGCATTTGCCATAGAACACCAGAATTGGCAAGTTCGCCACTGGCGCCCTGTGCTTTTCACAGATGAGAGTAGGTTTACTCTAAGCACCTTTGATAGACGTGAAAGGGTCTGGAGAAGCCAAGGAGAGTGCTATGCTGCCTGCAACATCATTCAGCATGACCCGTTCGGTGGTGGGTCAGTGATGGTCTGGGGAGGCATTTCTAAGGAGGGACGAACAGACCTCTACAGGCGAGAGAACGGCAGTCTGACTGCCATTAGGTATCGGGATGAAATCCTTGCACCCATGGTCAGACCCTACGCTGGTGCAGTAGGTCCTGGGTTCCTCCTGGTCCACGACAATGCCCGGCCTCATGTGGCAAGAGTATGCAGACAGTATCTGGAGGATGAAGGAATTGACACAATTGAATGGCCCTCACGATCACCTGATCTAAACCCGATAGAACACCTCTGGGACATAATGTTTCGGTCCATCAGACGCCGCCAGGTTGCTCCTCAGACTTTACAGGAGCTCACTGATGCCCTTAGACAGATCTGGGAGGACATCCCACAAGACACTATCCGTCGTCTCATTAGGAGCATGCTGCGACGTTGTCAAGCATGCATACAAGCACGTGGGGGCCACACAAGATATTGAAAATAATTTTGAGTTGCAAAAATTGAATTTAGGCAAAATGGACAAGCCTGCCACATAATTTTTTCACTTTGATTTTCGGGGTGTCTATATACTGAGCCCTCTGTAGGCTGAAAACTTTTATTTCCATCAAAAGATGTGGCATCCTTTTGTTCCTGAGACATTAAACTGTCCATATCAGTATGGATATCCAACTTTTTTTTTTTCACCATTGAAATCTGATGTGTTTTCAAAGTGTTCCTTTAATTGAGCGATGTATTTTGGAAAACCTTGTTACATTGTTTAATGCATCCAGCGGGGCATCACAACAAAATTAGGCATAATGTGTTGATTCCACGACTGTATATATCGGTATCGGTTGATATCGGAATTGGTAATTAAGAGTTGGACAATATCGGAATATCGGATATCGGCAAAAAAGCCATTATCGGACATCTCTAGTTTTAATCCATAACCATGACCCTGAATTATTTACCCTTACTACTAACTGAAAAGGTTAGTTTGACCTCAAGTTCCTTTTCAAGAGAGGACAGGAAGTGTGCTGACCCTTTCCAGGCGGGATTCATCCATGCTTTTGGAGTACTCCTTCAGCTGACCTTCACGGTCGGGCCGCAGACTCTCGATATCGGCCGAGAGGTGCGGCATGTTGGACACCCAGGCTACAGTGCGCTCATTCAAGTTTGATTGAGAACCCTGAAACAACAACAATTCTATTGCAAAAAAAAACAAGAACTGGAAGTGAGGATTGTCTGGTCTTGGGTTAGAAAAATCCACTAACCTTATTGACGACCGGCTTGAGCAGATGCTGCTGTGGAGGCTGCAGCTGTTGAGACTTTTTGTTGCTTTTTGTGGGCGTGTCCGTGGAGTCTTCTGCGGCTGCAGACGGCGCCTGGTTCTCCTTGGCGGAGCTCGTCTGGAACGGCAGCCCAGGAGCCGGACTGTCAGTCAAAGACATCTGTGTCTCCTGTTGTTGAGTCTGCGTTGGTTGTTGTGTTTGTTGCTGCTGCGACTGCTGCCGTTGCTTCGGCTGACTGCCGCTGAAGTTGCCATCAGAAGAGTCCAGGAGCAGATTCCTGCTCTGAGGTCGGGCCTTCGGGGGCGTGGCGGTAGCTGAAGTGTTGATGGACCGCTGGGACTTGAGGAGGTGGGGTGCTATGGAGGACTGGCGCACGGGGTGAACAGTGGTAGGGGGCGTGGCCAAGGAGGCAGGCGTACCTGTGCCGGTGCCTGTCTGAGAAGTGATGCCCATCAGGTGCTGCTGCTGGAGGGACTCCTGATGGCAGAGGAATTAGGAAAGATGACAACATTTGTATGTTAGTGTCCACTGGTGGTAGAACCAAAGAAGGCTGGTGGATAGATGCTGGAAGTCAGACCTCAACCCTATCAGAACCAGGACCTAAAAAACTAAAATCCCACTGACACATCCCAAAGTCTTTTCAGCGTATTTCATAGATCACAACTGGAGTGTTTTTATTTTCATAGAAGACAATGCCTCTCACCTGAGCAGGTTTCATCATTTCATTTCACTTATATAGGACAGCTCCAGTCTAAAGGCCTGTTGCAGGATCCAAAGTATTTATCCTTTACAATACAAAAGGGGACAATTCAATGTCCAATGTCAGGATACCAGAATTTTAATTGTCAAAGATACCGATAAATTCCCACAATTTTAAATATTTTTTCGATACCATGATAAAAATGTTAAAAAACTAACACATGCACTTTTAAATTCACTACCTTATTTACAACTTTAAAGTATTTAAGATTACTCTGCTTTTATATATATATATATATATATATATATATATATGTATATATATATATATATAGTCGAGGTTTCTGTGGTTCCGTCATACAGTGCTCAATACGGGGGTAGAGCGGAATATACGTTCAGTCAGGAAAAAACAGAGGCTATTTGAAATATATATATATATATATATATATATATATATATATATATATATATATATATACACACACACATATATATATATATATACATATATATATATACATATACATATATATATATATACATATATATATATATATATATATATATATATATATATATATATATATGCATACATACATACATACATACATTTATTTAACTTATTTCCGTTTCCATAGCAGCACATGTGTTCCTACTTCCGGATACAACACGCTTGTGCGTGTTCTAATCATGGCAGACTTGGTAAACAACGAAGACGACTATTTTTGGACAAATGAGAATTCACAACCTAATCTTTTTTAATCTGAATTTATGGAGGATGAACTACAGTTTCCAGCAGCGAGCACAAAGGAAGAGTTAGACGTTGGAGCAGATGGAAGCTGATAGAGTGAGGTGAAAGTGAATCGAAGCTGCAAAATGTGGAACTTGAAGCCAAGCTATTTCAACATAAATGGCGTGCTTACAAATAATTAGCCGAAAAAAACGTCCCTGGCCAGCTGGACCAAACAGTCCATCGAGTGAGTCACACTTTATATTGATCATGATACACGCAGCACATCATGTGTTTATCATGACGGCCAGCCTACGCTGTCTGGCTAGCTGTGTACAAACAAAACATGAAATGTGGGTAAGACTTTACACACACTGTAATATGATTGTTCATGTTTTTAGTCAGTACAGATTGGTGTCTTATCGCATTGTGTTGTGAATTACAAACTCAAACGCGTTTTGTGCTGACATAGAAGCTAGCTTATCTCTTGCTGTAGTTAGCTTTTACGGCTAATACCGTAGCACGCCAATGTGTTAGTACACTGGAAAAAGAGTCCCTCAGTGTTTGCTCTTACAATAACAATGTCGCTGCAGTTTGGTTATTAAACAGGTTACGGAACCTAAATTAAGTATTGTTGATGGTTTTTGAATACATTTTTAAAGTTATTTCGTGGTAGAATTGATTGAGAGAATTTATAAGATTGAAAACAAAAGAAGCAGAAAATAAATATAAAAAATATAAAAACAAATTAACTCATATTATAAGGTCAAATAAGAGAGAGTATTATAAGAAATTACTACAGGTAAAAGCCAGTAAATTAGAATATTTTGAAAAACTTGATTTATTTCAGTAATTGCATTCAAAAGGTGTAACTTGTACATTATATTTATTCATTGCACACAGACTGATGCATTCAAATGTTTATTTCATTTAATTTTGATGATTTGAAGTGGCAACAAATGAAAATCCAAAATTCCGTGTGTCACAAAATTAGAATATTACTTAAGGCTAATACAAAAAAGGGATTTTTAGAAATGTTGGCCAACTGAAAAGTATGAAAATGAAAAATATGAGCATGTACAATACTCAATACTTGGTTGGAGCTCCTTTTGCCTCAATTACCGTATTTTCCGCACTATAAGGCGCACCTAAAAACCACACATTTTCTCAAAAGCTAACAGTGCGCCTTATAACCCGGTGCGCTTTATTACGATTAATTTTCATAAAGTTTCGATCTCGCAACTTCGGTAAACAGCCGCCATCTTTTTTCCCGGTAGAACAGGAAGCGCTTCTTCTTCTACGCAAGCAACCGCCAAGGAAAGCACCCGCCCCCATAGAACAGGAAGCGCTTCACCCGCCCCCATAGAACAGGAAGCGCTTCACCCGCCCCCGGAAGAAGAAGAAAAAACGCGCGGATATCACCGTACGTTTCATTTCCTGTTTACATCTGTAAAGACCACAAAATGGCTCCTACTAAACGATCCGGTTCATAAAAAGACGCAATCTCTCCATCCGCACACGGATTACTACCGTATTTCACAGCAACTGAACCGCACTGTGGAACGGGAGCACGTACGGTGAATATTCGCTCCACAGGGAATGAGAAGTCATCCTTCACTGTGGTTCTAGCTTGCCATGCTAACTTCCACTCATGGTGATATTCAAAAGGAAGACCTTGCCAAAAGAGACCTTTCCAGCCGGCGTCATCATAAAAGCTAACTCGAAGGGATGGATGGATGAAGAAAAGATGAGCGAGTGGTTAAGGGAAGTTTACGCGAAGAGGCCGGGTGGCTTTTTTCACACAGCTCCGAAGGCGAACACACCTTCACTAAGACGGGCAGACAGCCTCGGACGACATACGCCAACATTTGCCAGCGGATCGTAAATGCTTGGGCAGATATTTCGGTCACAACTGTGGTCCGAGCTTTCCGGAAGGCAGGATTCACAGAACAACAGCGACACTGACTCCCGATGACTTCTACGAGACGGAACCGGCCATTTTGGATCCCACGCTTGCGCAACTTTTCAATTCGGACACCGAAGACGAAGAATTCGAAGGATTTACGAATGAAGAATAACTTCAGAAGGTGAGCGCTATGTTTATTTTGTGTGTTGTGACATTAACGTTCGAGCAACATTATGTTGCTATTTATTGCTCTACACCATTTTGAATTTTACTATGTTTGTGATTGCACATTTGCGTACATTTTGGGACAGAGTTGTTAGAACGCTGGTTTTCAATATATTATTAAAGTTTGACTGAACTATCTGACTGTTTTTTTGACATTCACTTTAGCGCAGCGTTTTTTTGACATTCACTTTAGCGCAGCGTAGGCGCGGCTTTTAGTCCGGGGCGGCTTATTGGTGGACAAAATTATGAAATATGTAATTCATAGAAGGTGCGGCTAATAATCCGGTGCGCCTTATAGTGCGGAAAATACGGTACTGCGTTAATACGGCGTGGCATGGAGTCGATGAGTTTCTGGCACTGCTCAGGTGTTATGAGAGCCCAGGTTGCTCTGATAGTGGCCTTCAACTCTTCTGCGTTTTTGGGTCTGGCATTCTGCATCTTCCTTTTCACAATACCCCACAGATTTTCTATGGCGCTAAGGTCAGGGGAGTTGGCGGGCCAATTTAGAACAGAAATACCATGGTCCGTAAACCAGGCACGGGTAGATTTTGCGCTGTGTGCAGGCGCCAAGTCCTGTTGGAACTTGAAATCACCATCTCCATAAAGCAGGTCAGCAGCAGGAAGCATGAAGTGCTCTAAAACTTGCTGGTAGACGGCTGCGTTGACCCTGGATCTCAGGAAACAGAGTGGACCGACACCAGCAGATGACATGGCACCCCAAACCATCACCCAACCATGCAAATTTTGCATTTCCTTTGGAAATCGAGGTCCCAGAGTCTGGAGGAAGACAGGAGAGGCACAGGATCCACGTTGCCTGAAGTCTAGTGTAAAGTTTCCACCATCAGTGATGGTTTGGGGTGCCATGTCATCTGCTGGTGTCGGTCTACTCTGTTTCCTGAGATCCAGGGTCAACGCAGCAGTCTACCAGCAAGTTTTAGAGCACTTCATGCTTCCTGCTGCTGACCTGCTCTATGGAGATGGAGATTTCAAGTTCCAACAGGACTTGGCGCCTGCACACAGCGCAAAATCTACCTGTGCCTGGTTTACGGACCATGGTATTTCTGTTTTAAATTGGCCCGCCAACTCCCCTGACCTTAGCCCCATAGAAAATCTGTGGGGTATTGTGAAAAGGAAGATGCAGAATGCCAGACCCAAAAACGCAGAAGAGTTGAAGGCCACTATCAGAGCAACCTGGGCTCTCATAACACCTGAGCAGTGCCAGAAACTCATCGACTCCATGCCACGCCGCATTAACGCAGTAATTGAGGCAAAAGGAGCTCCAACCAAGTATTGAGTATTGTACATGCTCATATTTTTCATTTTCATACTTTTCAGTTGGCCAACATTTCTAAAAATCTCTTTTTTGTATTAGCCTTAAGTAATATTCTAATTTTGTGACACACGGAATTTTGGATTTTCATTTGTTGCCACTTCAAATCATCAAAATTAAATGAAATAAACATTTGAATGCATCAGTCTGTGTGCAATGAATAAATATAATGTACAAGTTACACCTTTTGAATGCAATTACTGAAATAAATCAAGTTTTTCAAAATATTCTAATTTACTGGCTTTTACCTGTAGATGATAATAAAAACAATATCAAAGGAATATGGAATTTATTAAACAGTATTATAAGAAACAGTACCTCTTCAATTAACTATCCAACGTATTTCACGAATGATGGTGAAGAAAATGATAATATGGAAGATGTGGCTAATGCCTTCAATAAATTCTTTGTAAGTATTGGACCCGAACTTGCAAAAAAAATCCCAGATCCACGGACAACTGGTAAAAATATGGAGGGATTGTTGGAGAGAAATCCCAATTCTATGTTTTTAAATGCAGTGGGTGAAGAAGAAGTGTTGGATATTGTAAACAAATGTAAGAACAAAATGTCCACTGACTCCAATGACATTAGTATGGCATTGGTAAAAAAGGTCATTACAGGGATATCAAAACCATTAACATATATCTGTAATTTGTCATTTCAAACCGGCGCATTTCCAAATGAAATGAAAATAGCTAAAGTTATACCTCTGTTTAAAACTGGGAGCAAGCACCACTTCACAGACTATAGACCCGTCTCTTTACTTCCACAATTCTCTAAAATATTAGAAAAACTATTTAATAACAGGTTAGATGCATTTATAGAAAAACATAAATTACTCTCTGACTGTCAATATGGGTTTAGATCAAACAGATCTACATCAATGGCAATAGTTGAAACAATAGAGGAAATCACAAATGCCATAGAAAAGAAACAATATGCAATGGGAATATTTATTGATCTAAAAAAAGCATTTGACACAATTAACCACGATATATTAATCAATAAAATGGAAAAGTATGGAATTAGGGGAGTTGTACTAGATTGGCTTAAAAGTTACTTAAATAAGAGACAACAGTTTGTGAAGTTGGGGGATTGCTGTTCATCGTGTTTGGATATTGTTTGTGGTGTCCCCCAGGGGTCAGTGTTGGGGCCAAAACTGTTCATCCTATATATCAATGATATATGTAAAGTGTCTACATTATTGAAATTAGTGTTATTTGCTGATGACACTGATATTTTTTGTTCAGGGGATGACTTAAATCAATTGCAAGAAGTCATTATGGAAGAAATTAGTAAACTAAAAACTTGGTTTGACTACAATAAATTGTCATTAAACCTGACTAAGACTAAGTTAATGCTGTTTGGAAAGAGGACACATGAAACAAAGGTGCAGATACAAATAGATGGGGTGGATATTGAAAGGGTTTTTGAAATAAAATTCCTTGGAGTTACAATTGACGATCAAATTAACTGGAAATCACATATAAAACATGTACAATCTAAGCTGTCAAGAAGCATCTCAGTAATAAATAAAGCAAAGCAGGTTCTGGATCACAAATCACTCCACATTTTCTACTGTTCATTAGTTTTACCATACTTAACCTACTGTGTGGAAGTCTGGGGGAATAATTATAAAAGCTCATTAAATTCAATAACTACACTTCAGAAAAGAGCTGTACGCATCATCAACAAGGTTGGATATCTGGACCATACTCACTCACTATTCTTACAGTCAAAAATATTAAAATTTAATGATATTATTTTGTATCAAACTGCACAAATAATGTATAAAGCCAAAATAAATAAACTCCCAGGAAGCATTCAAAAATTGTTCAGCACACGAGAGGGCGGTTATAATTTAAGGGTGAATTTAAATTTCAAAATGCTTAGTTATAGAACGACCATTAAAAGTTTTTGTATTTCAATTTGTGGAGTGAAATTATGGAATGGTTTGAATGTGGAGTTAAAGCAATGTCCAAACATAAACCAGTTTAAAAAGAAGTATAGGTACATGGTATTCCAGAGGTACAGAGATGAAGAAGGGCTTTGATATTGGCTTGTTTATGTTACAGAAGAGTGTGGGGCTGCCCATTGAGGCAGTGGTGTTGCTGTGGTGGCAGGATATCATTTCCATGATCACTAGTGGTAATGGTGTGGCTATGTATGTGTGTAGTGTGCATATGTATGTATATATCTATAATTTATGTATATACAAGTTCATTAAGTTTGTACATTGAGTGAACAGGTAGTTCTAGCTCAGAGTAATTTATGATTTAAAGAAAAGGGGTGGGATTAAATAAGTGTAAACTTCTTCTCACTCCTTTTCAAATATGTAAAAAAAAAAGAAAAAAAGAAAGTCCAATGCTCATTTGTTTTTGTTTTTTCTTTTCCATTGTTTTCATTTTGTTATAATGTCTGTTAAGGCTATAGCACTGTATTGGATCAGGTTTGCTTTTGTTTTTATGCATATTTGAAATAAAAATATATCAATCAATCAATCAATCAATTGCTCCTATTAGCTGCATTGCAGGCCACCAAGAACGAGCAGATTTTTATATGCTAGAAAGCGGTCTTCTTGTCTCTTATAAGGATTGTGAACATTTCAAAAAAGTGCAGTTCCCCTTCAACATTATTATAAGACATACACAAATATTCTAGCCACGAACACCAACCTGCCAACTGCTTCATGAACTGTGTGACAGGTGGTAATTTTGCCTTTGCAGCTAAACACTTTGTAGATTGTGTACGTTTGTGTCAAGATTTTTGTGCAAAGTAGTTGTGACTGGGAAGCTCGTCTAGCATGTCAATTATTTCTAACAGCTTTTTTCCACGGTTGAAACTGGGAAAAAATCCTTAGCAATGTCATGGGACACCGCGTTACTAATAGCGCACCACTTTTCCTTCCATGTGGAACTCAACAGGAAAAAGAAGCTATGCATATGCAAATCATATTAAAAATAGCCATGTGCTTGAGCTCGGCACGGTCTGACCAATCACATGTCAGGGGCGGTATAGCTCGGTTGGTAGAGCGGCCGTGCCAGCAACTTGAGGGTTACAGATTCAATCCCCACTTCCGCCATCCTAGTCACTGCCGTTGTGTCCTTGGGCAAGACACTTTACCCACCTGCTCCCAGTGCCACCCACACTGGTTTAAATGTAACTTAAATATTGGGTTTCACTATGTAAAGCGCTTTGAGTCACTTGAGAAAAAGCGCTATATAAATGTAATTCACTTCACAGGTCAGTAGGAGGTGCTTTTTTCTCGCGTTTCGAGTGACGGCAGAGCGATTGTCAACCTGTCAATGCTAGCATCTCTGAGAACTAAACAAAAAATAAATTATCATATGTCCCACATCAATCAGTCAGATGAGTAAAAGTTGGCACTTTATGTGAACCGTTACCCAGCACCATCTCTGTGTGTAGCTAAAGTATCCACAGCCTCTCAGTTGTTATACCAATCAAGTTTGGCTAAAAAAGGGCACTTGATACATGAGAGCCCAGGTCCTCCAACTAAGACGTTGCCCGCCCTCTACCATGTTTGATGACTGAATGTGTGAGCTCGTAGCGGGGTTACAGCCCCGCCGCCCTCTGTGCAAGGAGGGGCACACAGAGTGATCAATCAGTACGTGTCCATGCACTAAATTAGCCCGATTTCTCAAATAGTTTGGCTCCAAATAAGCCTCCTACAGCCCATGGAAACACCCTAATCGGATCGTGTTTGGTTTTTGAAAAGTCGGACTAACACACCAGGATTATGCGATTGGAAACCAGATCTCACAGCCTACGCGGAGGTACAGAAATAGCGCAGGACAACAGAACACAGAGTTATCATTGAATCATCGTTGAAACTGGCGCATGCGCGATACATAGGGTCTTCTCCGGCTGCACACAGGCAGTCGTGCAGCCGGAGAAGACCCTACGTATCGCGCATGCGCCAGTTTCAACGCGTGGGATTACAACCCGGAAGCTGATACCTTTCAATAAAAACATAATTGTTATGAAGAGGATACTTTTTATTTGCTTCACAAATTAAAAGAACAGATTGTAAATGTATTTAAGACGGTAGCTAGGGAAATGCCGTCTTAATTCGGACTCTCGAACAAAGTACAAATGATGAAAGATAATGAAGCAGGTATATTAAAGGCAAATAATAAAGTGTCCACAAACCTCTTCGTGCTGCATTTTTGCACTCCAAACTGATTAGCAAACACTCTATATTCTGCACAACTGGCAAGATAGTCCAGAACATAGCAAACTTTATCTAGAACAATATCGACCGTGGCATGTACGGTCTTTTCCTTCGGATTTAAAACTCCTATCAAACGACAGAGCCTTATGAATGAACTCAGAGATTCTTAAGTTTTGTTTTCATGTTTCTTTGCCCAAAAAATCCTTGAAAAAAAACTCTTCCGGTGGTTTGTTTTTGCTCCGGACCTGCATCTGCCCCGATACAATCTTGGTAGTAGCGTCATGGTAGTAGCTCAATCCAAGATCATTTCTTGATAATGTCTGCTATTTAACATCAACATATTCATTACTGACATAATATTTGTAATCTGTGCCAATATTACAGTGGACATCAGTTAAAAGAAGTTGTAAGGATCCGCAGATGGCTAGTGTGACATCATAGGTCAACCAGAAAAGGAACTAATTTCACCGCGCTAAAATAAAATAAGTGCCCCGCAGTGTACAGGAGGCACATGGCGTATGACCAATAGTCGCATTAGAGCAAGTGCATGGACATTTGGACTTCACATGTAGGTGTGAAAATACAAAACAATGAACAATTTGAGGAATCTGACTAATTTAGTGTATGGAAACATAGTGACAGACCTTGTCAATCACTTGTCCATTTGGTTATGGTTTAAAGGCCTATCCAGACAGAACCCTTTTTAGGTTGAAACTGACGATATGTATGACATTTCAGCCTTTTATCCCCACGCAAACTGCGTTTTTGGTGGTCTGAAACTACAGTTTTTGAGAACAGCCTCCAGAGTGGGAAAGTCTGAAAACTCTGGCAATGTCGTTTCCATGGGGTAAAGGAAGCCGCCAGAGTAGTTTATTTAGTTTATTTCGAACATGCTACACAGATGCGCAAAAATGTTACTCTTGTTTGATCAACTTTGGATGGATTTATTCTAGGAGCAAAATGCAAATGAAAGGGTTAAAATCTGTTTTTTTTTGTTTTTTAAATACTCGCAGTTCCAGTTGCAAATGTGAGTAAAATGCTCACATTTTACAGCCCTATGAGTGAGAGCGAACCGGAAGCACCAACTCTGCATTGGTGACAGGCTTCCACAAATAACATGGCAAACACTGGATCATTTTTTTCAAGACCGCGGGCGTTCTTCGTCTGTGCTGACTCAGTGCTCACATGCTGAGAGAATTGACGCGGCTCGCCAAGGAAAAAACTATTGTACTGCCAATCCTAAAAAAGCAGGTATTGATGTATTTTTTGTAGTTATGGACTTGGCATCGAACTATTGATACTTTTGACAACATTAGCCCTGAGAATATGATGTAGATAAATGAGACTATTCACTTGTTAGTCTTCACAGAAGACGGACCGACTATCTTTTCCTCCATTACTACTTCCAGTAGGTGTAATGGCTTAATATGGTGCAATAAAAAAGACCATTTGGTAATTAATTCATGAAGAACAATAGTCATAACATTCACTGTGTTAAAAAGCACAACAAAGTTTGAGATGTTTGTTCCATCACAGCCTACGCGGACAGAAATAGCGCAGGACAACAGAACACAGCGTTATCATTAGCAATTTACACGCTGTGAGTGACTAGTTAAGAGTACAACTCACAAACTATAGACTACATTTGCTTCGAATACCTGAAATAATAACCTTTGCAGCATGACTGCAAGTGCAAGCACAAAAGGATGGCCAAGAACCTTGACTCAGCTCTCTTTAAGAAAAAAAAAACACTTAAATTTGTACCCTGACATTGGTTCCTAAAAGTACACCAAGTACAGCAGCTGGCAACACATAGTCAACACCTACACATTCTAATGAGCTCCAATACAAACACAGGATCCAAAATCCTGCCTACACAACCAGTATAATATAATGCTCAGTTCTGTCAAAAAGCTATATATTTGACAAAATTAATATTGGGGTTGTTGTTTGCACAGTACAATAGTAGTACTACTAATACTACTTCTAAAATGCAATGCATTATTTTAAGTAATGCACTGGATCTCATAAAATGTCCAGGTAATTTCTTTACTGTTTAAACTAAGAAACACTCATTTTTTTATATTTAAAGGGAAGCAGCCTTACCTGCACCTGCAGTGACAGCTGATGCCAAACAAAGTCGTTCTGGTTCTGCCGGGTGAAGTCGTCGCTGTAACTGTGCGAGTGGACGATGCTGGGCTGTACCAGGCTGTTTTGGGAGCGCAAGGCCGACAAATCCTCGCTGCGGGAGAAAGCGCTGTTGCCGAACGCTTGCGCGTAGTCATGGTGGCCGTTCTCCGGCTCTGGGGCGAGGAGGAGCGGCGGTGGAGGAGGATGTGCCGGCGAGTTCTGGGCAGCCAGATGGAAGAGAGGGTTCTGGAAAGACAGGGGGAAGTGCATGGCCGCAGCCGCCTGCTGTTGCTGCTGGGAGATGGATTCGGTAGGGCCGCCAATGTGGCCCATCTGACTCAGCCTCAAACCGGACCCCGCCGAGCCACTGGGAAGGTGCCCTCCCATGCGGAGAGGGCCGCCCAGGTTGCCGAAGCTGTGGCCCAGGCCGGCTATGGAGGCCTGGGAGGAGGTGAGCATGTCTCCCACAGAGTTCAGGTTGGAAATGCTGTTCATGCGTGAGTCTTGAAGGTCCATCATGGACACACTCTTGTTAACGCTGTGTACCTGAGCACATAGACAACAATATTATCAGTCACATGCTAACATGCTACCATGAAATAAATATAATACAGTCCTTTCTGAAAGGGAACCTATGATGAATTTCTTCTTTTCTGACTTATGAATATTGTTCCACTGTTGGATACTTCTGTTAAACAATGCCAAAGGTTAAACAAAGATTAAACAATCAGAAGGTTAATGCATTTGGACCCGTAAATACAAGTTGGATTATCCACTAACCAGGCAAAATAAACACCGACATTACTACTTGGTTTGAGGAAACAAGAAAAATGTAGAATCAAGTATTAGTTTTTTCATGTAATTGTGCTTCTCTCTGTCATTTTTGTTGTAGTTTTTAGTGCTTCCATAACAAGTATACTGACGAATATAAGGTTGAACTAAACGCTCATTTGTATTAGAAATTACAACAGTGTAGGATGTATGTGCAAGTACGAGTCAATCTGCCCCACAACAAGAGGTATAGGATAAAGAAAATGTAGCTACATTGTCGGACTACAACTGCAGATTCACACAAAGCACTTTGGGTACATCATACATTTATCATACATGGATAATCCACTGACGTCACAATTGGGAAAAATGTCACAATTGGGGAAAATTCCAAATGGCATGTTTGGAGGAAGTAGGAAGTAAGGCAAGATTGAAGATCTCCGCCATGCCTCCATGGTTTGATTTCAAATTTTCAGGAATTATGCAGATCCCAAATACACAAAAAAAGGGGCCAATAAGTAAGACAAGTTGGTTTTGCATAACAGGTACCCATTAAGGCAGCTCGGTATTGATCTGAGAGTGAGCAAGTGTACCTATTGTGACCAGCGACGCTATATACTGTACCCCGCCACATCACGCCTCACCACCAGATTTTTGGGGGATCATTTTATTTATTTATTTATTTTTTTTAATTTTTTTTTTTTTTTTTTTAAATGGTCCTAAATTAGGCATTTTCAATCCTAAAAATGGCTAAATAAACTAAACTAAATTAAATAAAACTCTCTCATACTGTCTAACAACTTATTTCAAACAGTTTATGTTCTAGCTATGAAATTATTTGATTTATAATTAATGATTCCTACTTCGCAGATATTAATTTATCACGGTCAATTCGGGATAAACAAGGGACGAATGTATTCTTTGAGGGGTTTTTTTTGACCGTGGCTTAAAAAAAAAAATTTAAAAAAAAATACGGTTGATGTTCGTCTTTAAACAATATAGACAATGCACATTTGGAAAATATACATTCTGATACTTTTGGAGATGTGGGCCGTGGTTTCATTTGCAATCTGGAAACGCCTCCAAACATGAACCTTTTTGCAGACACTCAAAAAAGTGGGTTGTAAATGTGACTGTGGAGCAAAATTTACACCAAAGCATATCCAATACATTATCAAGCCAACAAGGAAGTCTGTTAAATGTGGATTCATCATACGTACCCTTTAAGTAAAAATTGCTGAATTTTCGCATTTCCCAATGAAATACAGATTAAAGATTTATTAAACAGCCTGGATAATATATTTAATGGAAGTCTTTTGACATTACTAATCTACCCAATCGGACAAACTGCAGAAAAATGTATAAAAGTAACGCAGACAGTCCTCTGCTTACCTGTATGTGTAATGTGTAAATCTGACCCCTAAGCAGTCAGCGTCTCTCCAAACAAGGCCTCACCTTAGGGTCGGGTTCCGTGATGTCAGAGCTGCTCGTGCAGTACGCCGGGCTGGATCGGGCCAGCGGCGGGCGTGTGACGTAGAAAACTTCCCTGGA
The DNA here is from genome assembly GCF_033978685.3 of Nerophis lumbriciformis. NCBI lineage: Eukaryota > Metazoa > Chordata > Actinopteri > Syngnathiformes > Syngnathidae > Nerophis > Nerophis lumbriciformis. Next base: position 25,074,868 of record NC_084558.2, on the reverse strand, counting down.
CGAGCGCAAATCTCGTTCCGCCTGACGCCTCATGTTGAGGTTGGACGAGAGAGACTCCACAGCAGACACGCCGGGGGCGGGTGACGGCAGGCGGGAGATGTCAATCGAACTGGAGACAAGACAAAATGTTTCATTGTGAATAAAAAGTCCCTGTCCTTTCTTTGCCTGTGTGTGGCAGTAGAGCACATTGTCCCATGATCTCAAAGAGTTAACATTTTTAATGCTAATCTGTTTATCTAAAATGAATGTGTTTTAATAAAATTGTGTACATAGAGGACTTTGCTAAAAATACAAATAAATACAAGGGTTTTTTTTGGACCATACTGCACCCAAAACGCCACTGGAATGCTTTATGAGAGCAAGTGCAGCAAGAGGGTCTCGCTATAACAGCTGTTATTGCTCTCACGTAATGAGTTCTAAACTGTTAGGCTGTAATGAGAGCCAATGTCTCTTGATGTTGAAAGGAAGTGTTAGGCGGAGAAAAGAGGTTTGGGTAAGAAGGTCTGGGAACAGATGGCGCTGGCAATTACAGATTGATAAAATACTTACAAAGCCTTCAGAGATAAATTAGGTAACGTTAGCTAGGCTCAGAAATAAGCTGGCATTGTGTTTTGAACCACTGAATCCCCATTCTGTTAGTATCTTGATGTGCGTTGCGCTGTTAATTACACCCATGCGACGCTGCAGTGTCGGACGGCGTTTCCATTACAATTACCCGTCACGCCGCAGCCTCCCAAAGGACGCAACGATCTATTTTTACATGGGATGAGGAGGAGGGTAACACTTACCTGTTTAGGTCGCGCATCATCAGGCTCTGGAAGTCAGAGGACATGAGGCGATTGAACGTGGGCCGAGAGAAGAGTCTGTCCTTGGGCCGCTCGGGCTGGTGATTAGTGGTGGTGTGTAGCTGAGGGTTCCTCAGGGCCACGCTGATGTCATTCAGGAGCCGGGGCAGAGGCCCCAGTTTGAGAATAGCGTCCTGCAACAGAGGTTGGAAATGTCACGGAAAGGTAAAAATTGTTGTACGCTTTAATGGGTTTTTGCAACATGCTGTTATGATCAACCTGAGCATCTTTTAATACAGAAATAAAACATTATAGTCCTGTCGTGTTTATTTCAAACATGCATACTGTTACAATATAGTAAATCTCACATGAACAGTTTCTCATTACAACTTGTCCGATAAGCAGAGCTGCACATAGGAAATAAACATCTACTTTGGGAATATTTCAAGTACCCAAACCCATATTTTATGCTATTTGCCGCAGCTAAAAGCAGAACAGCATGCGGCTACTAACTCTTGACCAGAGGACACTTCATCAAGTCAATAAACTTCCAGCCAACTCAGAACGGGCTGAACAGATCATGTGACGATCATGTGAAGTTGGTCGATTTAGACAGGTTGTCGACAAACAGGGTTGGCGTAATCGGGTTCCACTGCATTATCCTGATTTTAGGAACAATAATTTACTCTAGTGAACTACCAGCACATCAGATAGCTAAAAATAGGAATAGATGAATTTGCCCCCCCCCCCCTTCTCAAATTCTTAGTTTTTGGCATAGTTTTCCCATTCTATGTTTAAGATCATCAAACAAATGTACATATCAGACAAAGATAATCTAAGTAAACATAAAATACGATTTTTAAATGGTGATTTTTAAAGACTATTTAAAAACTATTACAAGAAAACCAGACCAGTGTGAGAAAGTAATTGCCCCCTAAACCTCAGTGCTTGGGCCACCCTCGGCAGCAACAACTGAAATCAAACGTTTTCTATAACTGGCAATGAGCCTGTCACATCTCTGTAGAGATATGTTGGCTCACTCTTTCTTGCATAATTGTTTTAATTCGGAAACACTGGGATTGTTTTTGAACACGAACGACATTTTTAAGGTGATGCCGCAGCTTTTACATCGGATTCAAGTGCTGACTTTGACCAAGCCACTTCAATATCTTCATTTTTTTTTTTTTTAAGCCATTCGGAAGTTGACTTGCTGGTGTGTTTTGGATTGTTGTCTTGCTGCAGAACCCAAGTGGGTTTCAGCTTGAGGTCACAAACTGAAGGCCAAACATTCTCCTTCAGGATTTTCTGGTCAAGAGCAGAATTCATGTTTCCGTCAAGTACGGCAAGTCTTCCAGGTCCTGAAGCAGCAAAGCAGCCTCAGATCATCACACTACCAGCACCATGTTTGACAGTTGGTATGATGTTATTTTTTGAAATGCTGTTACATTTACGCCAGATGTAACGAGGGACACACATTACAAAAAAGTTAAACTTTCGTCTCATCAGTCAATAGAATATTCTTCCAAAATGTTTGATAATCATTCAGATGTTTTCTTTGCTACAGCTTTTATGTTCTTTTTGGTCAGAAGTGGTTTTCACCTTGGAACGCTGCCATGAATGCCATTTTTGTCCAGTCTCTTTCTAGTGGTTGAGTCATGAAGACTGACCTTAACTGAGGCAAGAGGGCATGCAGTTTTTTAGATGTTGTCCTGGTTGTCCTGCAATAGTGGTCCCTGTGCTTTCTGGGTCATTTTTATAGGCTAGCCACTTCTAGGTGGGTTTACCACTGTTCCATGTTTTCTCCATTTGTGGATAATGGCTCTCACCGTGGTTTGCTGGAGCCCTAAAGCTTTAGAAATGGCTCTGTAATCATTTTCCAGACAGATAAATGTCAATTACTTTATTTTTCACTCATCCATTTTCTACCGCTTGTCTCTCTCGGGGTCGCGGGGGGTGCTGGAGCCTAACTTTTCTTGAATTTATTTGGACAGTGGCATTTTGTTGCAGTTTTTTCAGATCTTTTGACAGACAGGATCTATTTAGGTGATTTCCTGATTGAACATGTTTGGAGGTAATCGGGTTTGGGTGTGGTCAGTGAAATTTAAATCAGATTTCCAAAAAATGCAATTGGCCACAGTTAGATTTGATTATGATTATGATTTAACAAGGGGGGCAACTACTTTTTCACATTGGGCAAAGTAGCTTTGGATATCTTTTTTCCCTTAAAACGTTAAATCATCATTTAAAAACTGCATTTTGTGTTTACTTTGGTTATTTGTGTTTACATTTACATTTGTTTGATGGTCCCAAACATTTAAGTGGGGAATATATAAAAAAAAATGTAATTTGAAAAGGGGGCAAAAACTTTATCACAGCACTGTATATGCATGGTTGATTGGGGTCCACCAACCTTGCTGAGTTGGCCCATGACTTCCCAAAGTAGGCTGTGCAACATAGACAGCTCTCTGCCGAGGTCGATGTAGCCCTCGAAGCCGCCGGCGTTTCCTCCAGCATCCATGTTGGAGATCTCGTAGAGGAACTGCTGCATGGAACCCCATTCCATCTCTAAGAACTCATTCATGAAGTACATGAACTCCTCCTTAGGCCCAAACCTTTGGGGTGTAATGCAGAAATACGGAACACATTACTGCCACCTACAGGCCTGGGGTTCTTAGTGAAAGAGGTCATAGCGTAGGACTCACTTGCTGAAGCTAGCCAGGTTCTGCATGACTTTGGCGATGAGCGTGAGCGTCCGCGAGGTGCGTTCGGCAGGGTACTCCTGCGTCAGGTTGAAGAGCGATGGGGACATGATGGCCGGGCACATGAAGCGAAGAAACAGTGACGAGCTAATGAGGCTGTCGGCGAGGTCCTCCCTCCCACGCTCGGCACATCTCACCCTCCACGACGCAAACACCTCTTTCAGCTCGCGGGGGAAAATGCTGAAGGTTCACAACAAGACTCTGCGTCAAGAAGATGAATAGGGAAAGAGTGCGCTGAGGTCGCACATGCACCATAGGGAGTTGATGATCTTGCAGAGTAGGAGCTCGCAGCACATGCGAAGGTTTGCTTGATGGTCAGCCAGGACCGAAGGCGGGACTCGCATGGGGTCCACTTCACAGTTCTCCTCAGATTCATACAATGCTCGAATGAAGTCACCTGAGAAGAGGACATCACACTTAGGTTGGATACGTAACAGACAAAATGTCTCCTTAAGTCAGGCTGTAACTCACCAATCCCCTCCTTGAGGTATCTGTGACCTATCAACTTGAGGTACTCCTCCACAGCCTTCGTCGCAAGCGTGTTTTCTCTGAAGATCATGTGCTCGCGGTCCATGAATCTATCCACCTCACACATCGCCATGTCAGACAAAAACTCCTGAAAGGTCAACATTCTTGTCAAATCAGGTGTAATCAGAATTTGACCTGTTAAAGCCTTGGCGGAGGTCTTGTTTGCTTACCTTAGTTTTCCCAGTGCTTTGGAGTATGTGCACCAGCGCAAACGCCACCTCCTCTTTGCTCTTCACGCTCAACAGCGGCTCCAGTACTGCACACAGTGTTCGGTAGTTGTTGGTGATGTACTCAGCGAATTCCTTGTACAGCTCCATAGGAAGAATGTTCATGGTCTGGTAGCGAGATTTGACGCGGAGCGAGGCGTTGATGATTTTGCCGCTGCCAACGCCGCCGCTCTTGGCCAAAACGCTGGACTGGATGACGGGGTACCACTGCTCCACGAACTGCCGACCGGTGATGCTAGAGATGGGGATGCTGACGAGGCCGAGGTAAGTGCTTTTTTCCTAGAATGACAGTAACAACACCTGGTAAAGCTTTATCAGGAACTAACTTAGTTTTTGTCAGGCAAACAAAAACACAGTAAGCAGTAAGTTCCCTTCATATTTGGCCAAAGGTCAACATTGTCATTCACCTGTTTTATTACCAGTGCTTATTAATTGTGTGTTGTAAATCAAGACCTTTGTCATTTCCTTCGGTGTGGTGATCTGACCACAAGCTCGTACATAAGATGTTTAATAAAGTTTCCCAATATGGTAGTCTGTCCAATATTGTCATACTATCAGCAAGGAACCATATTTGGATACTAAGACTACATATGGTAAGGAACCTTATTTTGTACCAGCAATTAAAACTTTTTGTTAACTTTTTTAAGAAAAAGAAAGAAAAGAAACCTATTCGATACCTTATCTTTTGAGAGGTAAGGAACCTTATTTGGTACCTTAACTTTTGTCGTGTAAGGAACCGTATTTGGTAACTTAGCTTTTGTCAGGTCAGGAACTGTATTTGGTAACTTAGCTTTTGTCGGGTAAAGAATCATATTTGGCAACTTAGTTTTTTAGAGTAAGGAACCGTATTTGCTTTTTCTCTCTGGCACTCATCGAGGGTGGACGCTCCCCTTCCCTCTCCCTTATCTCTCCGGCTTGCTTCTTTGTCTTGTCTTAACTTTCTTGTTGCCTCTTTTTGCACTGCTCTCCAAATCTAAACATTGGAACTATTTAACTGGCCTCAACGAAATTGACAAGATCTTGGGTTTGGGGGAACCTGCTGTCGTGATGAAGCGGTTGTTGCTGGACACACGACAGACTCTTGGGAGAAGAAGGAGTGCCCTTTTCTGTCGAGGACGTGAAGATAGCCACCTATTCGGAATTATGACAACAGGACATCTGCTGATTGGAGTAAGCGTTGCTCTGGTTTGTCGACAAATTGGAAGTTGCTGGCAGTCTTCAAAGTACCCCAAAGCTGCCACAAAGGATTGGAGGAAGCGGGAAGAACTGTGGACACTCTTGTGATTTTGGATCACATCGGACTGTCTGCCACTCAGTTTTGAGGACCAGTCATAGACAATTTAGAGTGAAAAGCAAATTTTATTTGCACTAACATACAAAACATTCTAACTTGGACTGTTTCCCTGTCTTCGAGACTCTCCCAAAGGACAGTGCAGCGAAGACACAACAAAACTCCCTTCTTGTCTCTCATGGACACACACCTGTTGTTGTTGACTTTGGACTGACTGACAAGAACACCAAGGCCGCGGAAGCAGAGACACACTACGGGCTTACACAAACACTTGCAACCACAAAAATGTACGCCACACACACATACCCCACCCCCAAACCAACGCCCTCGACGCAAATCCCATAGGGGTGATGAATAGATGGTCAGCGCCTGAGAGCTGCGGCCTACCATCATGACCTCGCCCTTCCGTCTGTTGCTAAATATCGAGATGTACGTTGTTTTATGTACAAACCCCATTTCCATATGAGTTGGGAAATTGTGTTAGATGTAAATATAAACGGAATACAATGATTTGCAAATCATTTTCAAGTCATATTCAGTTGAATATGCTACAAAGACAACATATTTGATGTTCAAACTGATAAACATTTTTTTTTTTTTGCAAATAATCATTAACTTTAGAATTTGATGCCAGAAACACATGACAAAGAAGTTGGGAAAGGTGGCAATAAATACTGATAAAGTTGAGGAATGCTCATCAAACACTTATTTGGAACATCCCACAGGTGTGCAGGCTAATTGGGAACAGGTGGGTGCCATGATTGGGTATAAAAACAGCTTCCTAAAAAATGCTCAGTCTTTCACAAGAAAGGATGGGGCGAGGTACACCCCTTTGTCCACAACTGCGCGAGCAAATAGTCAAACAGTTTAAGAACAACGTTTCTCAAAGTGCAATTGCAAGAAATTTAGGGATTTCAACATCTGCGGTCCATAATATCATCAAAAGGTTCAGAGAATCTGGAGAAATCACTCCACGTAAGAGGCATGGCCGGAAACCAACATTGAATGACCGTGACCTTCGATCCCTCAGACGGCACTGTATCAAAAACCGACATCAATCTCTAAAGGATATCACCATATGGGCTCAGGAACACTTCAGAAAACCACTGTCACTAAATACAGTTCATCGCTACATCTGTAAGTGCAAGTTAAAGCTCTACTATGCAAAGCAAAAACCATTTATCAACAACATCCAGAAACGCCGCCGGCTTCTCTGGGCCCGAGATAATCTAAGATGGACTCATGCAAAGTGGAAAAGTGTTCTGTGGTCTGACGAGTCCACATTTCAAATTGTTTTTAGAAATATTCGACATCGTGTCATCCGGACCAAAGGGGAAGCGAACCATCCAGACTGTTATCGACGCAAAGTTCAAAAGCCAGCATCTGTGATGGTATGGGGGTGCATTAGTGCCCAAGGCATGGGTAACTTACACATCTGTGAAGGCACCATTAATGCTGAAAGTTACATACAGGATTCCGGTTCCGGTTCACCGTGCGTGACTGCTCGCTGACTGCTCGCTGTTTCGAAAAAGCTAAGTATCGTTCTATTTCTGTGCTTTTAATTGTTCTGCAGCTTTCTTTATTACTTTCTCAACATATTTAGTAGTACTATTTAACTTGCAAATCACCCAATCTCTGTCTCTCCACCCCTCCCGCAGCTAGCTAGCAGCTAGCTGCTAAGCTAACGAAGCTAGCGCGGAGAAAGGCGTCGCCGGTCGCCAGTCAGAAGGAATCTACTCCTGCACACCGTGACCAGGACTTCTCGGAAGACAGCAGGAACTTCACTCGGTGACAGAAAACACCGTGAGTATGGCTTCCTGCGCGTCTTGCACCTTACTCACGGAGAGGCTGGCTCTGCTAGAGGGCCGTGTCCGCCAGTTAGAGCAGAGTAATCTCGTAACTTTAGATGTTGCGGACACATTGGCTAGCGTTAGCTGTAGCGAGCTAACTAGCCCAGCCTGTAGTAGTCCTAAGCGGCCTACAAGCTACGGTGTACCGGTTGAGACGCATAATAGATTTAGCTCTTTAGCTAGTCCTACACCCCAGTCTACCGGGCACCACACCTTAGTCATAGGGGACTCCATCACCCGAAACATAAAGCTTAGCAAACCAGCCACAATTAAGTGCATCCCTGGGGCCAGAGCACCTGACATTGAGGTTAATCTTAGGGAGCTAACTCGCAACAGGCCTAGTAAACACGTACGACAGGCTAATCGCACCACTAGTTATGCGAATATAGTTGTACACGTTGGCTCCAATGACACTCGAATGAGACAGTCAGAGATTACAAAGAGAAACATAGCCAGGACTTGTGATCTCGCTAGAAAGATGTCCAGGCATCGAGTAATTGTCTCTGGCCCCCTGCCTGCGAGAGGCAATGATGAGAGATATAGCAGATTAGTCTCGCTTAACAAGTGGCTGGCTAGCTTCTGTAGACAACAGGGACTAACGTTTATTGATAATTGGCCCTCTTTCTGGGGCAAACCAGGCTTGCTGATGAGAGACGGCCTTCACCCTAACCAGGACGGCGCCATCATCCTGTCTAAAAACATAGACTACTGTTTAAGTCACATTTGACTAACTACACTAGAGCAAGCCCGGTCACAGGCAATTACAGAGCCTGCTAGTCCGGGTGAGGAGTCAGTTAAGCTAGAACTAGCCAGCGCCAGGCTGGATAATTCCTGTACGCATAGCAATTTTCTTAGAATAACACACAACTCACATAATGTGTTTTCTGTTGTGAATGTGTCAGGGGTAGATATGCATTCTACTGAGGTGGCAAATCATGATGCGTTCAGTCGATCGCAGCATCAAGCAAACAATCTGAAAATTCCCGTCGTATCAATTCCTAGATATGGTCGAAACTTTTTAAAGTGCACTACGTATAATAAACGCAACATTATTAATATTGCTACTACGGATAATTTAAACAAAAACTCGTCAAAACAGCCCAATACCTATAATATGGGCTTTTTAAACATAAGATCATTGTCTCCCAAAACGTTATTAGTTAATGAGGTCATTAGAGACAACAATCTTAACGTCATTGGTCTTAGCGAAACCTGGCTCAAACCAGACGATTTTTTTGCGCTAAATGAGGCATCTCCTCCTAACTATACAAATGCGCATATTGCCCGTCCCCTTAAAAGGGGTGGGGGGGTCGCACTAATATACAATGAAAACTTTAACCTTACCCCTAACCTAAATAATAAATACAAATCGTTTGAGGTGCTTACTATGAGGTCTGTCGCACCGCTGCCTCTCGATATGGCTGTTATCTACCGCCCCCCAGGGCCCTACTCGGACTTTATCAATGAATTCTCAGAGTTCGTTGCTGATCTAGTGACGCACGCAGACAATATAATCATAATGGGGGACTTTAATATCCATATGAATACCCCATCGGACCCTCAGTGCGTGGCGCTCCAAACTATAATTGATAGCTGTGGTCTTACACAAATAATAAATGAACCTACGCATCGCAACGGTAATACGATAGATCTAGTGCTGGTCAGGGGTGTCACCACCTCCAAAGTTATGGTACTCCCGTATACTAAAGTAATGTCCGATCATTACCTTATAAAATTCGAAGTTCTGACTCATTGTCAACAAACTAATAATGATAATAACTGCTATAGCAGCCGCAACATTAATGCTGCCACAACGATGACTCTTGCTGACCTACTGCCTTCGGTAATGGCACCATTCCCAAATTATGTCGGCTCTATTGATAACCTAACTAACAACTTTGACAATGCCCTGCACAAAACCATTGATAGTATAGCACCGCTAAAACAAAAAAGGGCCCCTAAAAGGCGCACCCCATGGTTTACAGAAGAAACCAGAGCTCATAAATTATCATGTAGAAAGTTGGAACGCAAATGGCGCGCGACCAAGCTTGATGTTTTCCATCAAGCATGGAGTGATAGTTTAATATCGTATAAACGCATGCTTACCTTAGCTAAAGCTAAATATTACTCAAATCTCATCCGCCTCAACAAAAACGACCCTAAATTTTTGTTTAGTACAGTAGCATCGCTAACCCAACAAGGGACTCCTCCCAATAGCTCCACCCACTCGGCAGATGACTTTATGAATTTCTTTAATAAGAAAATTGAACTCATTAGAAAGGAGATTAAAGACAACGCATCCCAGCTACAACTGGGTTCTATTAACACAGATACAACTGTATCTACGACGGATACTGCAATACAAAATAGTCTCTCTCTTTTTGATGAAATAACATTAGAGGAACTATTACGGCGTGTAAGTGGGATAAAACAAACATGTTTACTTGACCCACTTCCTGGGAAACTTATCAAGGAGCTTTTTGTATTATTAGGTCCATCAGTGCTAAATATTATAAACTTATCACTTTCCTCTGGCACTGTTCCCCTAGCATTCAAGAAAGCGGTTATTCATCCTCTGCTCAAAAGACCTAACTTTGATCCTGACCTCATGGTAAACTACCGACCGGTGTCCCACCTTCCCTTTATTTAAAAAATCCTCAAAAAAATTGTCGCACAGCAGCTAAATGAACACTTAGTGTCTAACAATCTCTGTGAACCTTTTCAATCCGGTTTCAGGGCAAATCACTCTACGGAGACAGCCCTCGCAAAAATGACTAATGATCTACTGCTAACGATGGATTCTGATGCGTCATCTATGTTGCTGCTTCTTGATCTTAGCGCTGCTTTCGATACCGTCGATCATAATATTTTATTAGAGCGTATCAAAACACGTATTGGTATATCAGACTTAGCTTTGTCGTGGTTTAACTCTTATCTTACTGACAGGATGCAATGCGTCTCCCATAATAATGTGACCTCGGACTATGTTAAGGTAACGTGCGGAGTTCCTCAGGGTTCGGTTCTTGGCCCTGCACTCTTTAGCATGTACATGCTGCCGCTAGGCGACATCATACGCAAATTCGGTGTTAGCTTTCATTGTTATGCTGATGACACCCAACTCTACATGCCCCTAAAGCTGACCAACACGCCGGATTGTAGTCAGCTGGAGGCGTGTCTTAATGAAATTAAACAATGGATGTCCGCTAACTTCTTGCAACTCAACGCCAAGAAAACGGAAATGCTGATTATCGGTCCTGCTAAACACCGACATTTATTTAATAATACCACCTTAACATTTGACAACCAAACAATTACACAAGGCGAATCAGTAAAGAATCTGGGTATTATCTTCGACCCAACTCTCTCGTTTGAATCACACATTAAGAGTGTTACTAAAACGGCCTTCTTTCATCTCCGTAATATCGCTAAAATTCGTTCTATTTTGTCCACTAGCGACGCTGAGATCATTATTCATGCGTTCGTTACGTCTCGTCTCGACTACTGTAACGTATTATTTTCGGGTCTCCCTATGTCTAGCATTAAAAGACTACAATTGGTACAAAATGCGGCTGCTAGACTTTTGACAAGAACAATAAAGTTTGATCATATTACGCCTATACTGGCTCACCTGCACTGGCTTCCTGTGCACTTAAGATGTGACTTTAAGGTTTTACTACTTACGTATAAAATACTACACGGTCTAGCTCCATCCTATCTTGTCGATTGCATTGTACCATATGTCCCGGCAAGAAATCTGCGTTCAAAGAACTCCGGCTTATTAGTGATTCCCAGAGCCCAAAAAAAGTCTGCGGGCTATAGAGCGTTTTCTATTCGGGCTCCAGTACTATGGAATGCCCTCCCGGTAACAATTAGAGATGCTACCTCAGTAGAAGCATTTAAGTCCCATCTTAAAACTCATTTGTATACTCTAGCCTTTAAATAGCCCCCCTGTTAGACCAGTTGATCTGCCGTTTCTTTTCTTTTCTCCTCTGCTCCCCTATTCCTTGTGGAGGGGGGGGGGGGGGGGGGCACAGGTCCGGTGGCCATGGATGAAGTGCTGGCTGTCCAGAGTCGGGACCCGGGGTGGACCGCTCGCCTGTGCATCGGCTGGGAACATCTCTGCGCTGCTGACCCGTCTCCGCTCGGGATGGTGTCCTGCTGGCCCCACTATGGACTGGACTCTTACTATTATGTTGGATCCACTATGGACTGGACTCTCACAATATTATGTCAGACCCACTCGACATCCATTGCTTTCGGTCTCCCCTAGAGGGGGGGGGGGTTACCCACATATGCGGTCCTCTCCAAGGTTTCTCATAGTCATTCACATCGACGTCCCACTGGGGTGAGTTTTTCCTTGCCCTTATGTGGGCTTTGTACCGAGGATGTCGTCGTGGCTTGTGCAGCCCTTTGAGACACTTGTGATTTAGGGCTATATAAATAAACATTGATTGATTGATTGATTGGGACGGCGTGGCGCAGTGGAAGAGTGGCCGTGCGCGACCCGAGGGTCCTTGGTTCAATCCCCACCTAGTACCAACCTCGTCATGTCCGTTGTGTCCTGAGCAAGACACTTCACCCTTGCTCCTGATGGGTGCTGGTAGCGCCTTGCATGGCAGCTCCCTTCATCAGTGTGTGAATGTGTGTGTGAATGGGTAAATGTGGAAGTAGTGTCAAAGCGCTTTGAGTACCTTGAAGGTAGAAAAGCGCTATACAAGTACAACCCATTTATTGATTTGGAACAACATATGCTGCCATCTAAGCGCCATCTTTTTCATGGACGCCCCTGCTTATTTCAGCAAGACAATGCCAAGCCACATTCAGCACGTGTTACAACAGCGTGGCTTCGTAAAAAAAGAGTGCGGGTACTTTCCTGGCTCGCCTGCAGTCCAGACCTGTCTCCCATCGAAAATGTGTGGCGCATTATGAAGCGTAAAATACGAGACCCCGGACTGTTGAACCACTGAAGCTCTACATAAAACCAGAATGGGAAAGAATTCCACTTTCAAAGCTTCAACAATTAGTTTCCTCAGTTCCCAATCATTTGAGTATTAAAAGAAAAGGTGATGTAACACAGTGGTGAACATGCCCTTTCCCAACTACTTTGGCACGTGTTGCAGCCATGAAATTCTAAGTTAATTATTATTTGCAAAAAAAATAAAGTTTAGGAGTTTGAACATCAAATATCTTGTCTTTGTAGTGCATTCAATTGAATATGGGTTGAAAAGGATTTGCAAATCATTGTATTCCGTTTATATTTACATCTAACACAATTTCCCAACTCATATGGAAACGGGGTTTGTATATGTGCTTTGCTATGGAGGTTTTTTCCCACTCCAGACTAGGGCCCCTTAGGAGCCCAGTCTAGATTGTATTTTTTTTTACTCATCCTTCCCCAGCGTTTTACCTTTTTCCCATCTTTTACGGGGCGCCTTGTGGCGACCCATCAGCGTTCCTGTTCTGTAACCAAGTACACTGTTTGTCTAATCTTGAACGGGTTTGTGCTGAAAACAAAGTTTCGTTGTACTTGTGCAATGACAATAAAGACCTACCTATTTGCTAACTTAGCTTTTGTCAGGTGAAGGACCATATTTTGTCATTTATCTTTTATTGGGTAAGGAAACTTATTTGGTAACTTGGCTGTTGTTAGGTAAGGAACCATGTTTGGTAAATTAGCTTTTGATGGTTTAGGGTCCAGATTTGGTCACTTAGCATTTGGTAAATTAGCTTTTGTCGGATAAGGAACCATATTTTGTCATGAATCTTTCATTGGGTAAGGAAACTTATTTGGTAACATAGCTTTTGTCAGGTAAGGAACCATGTTTTGTCATTTATCTTTTATTGGGTGAGGCAGTGTTTTTCAACATTTTTTGAGCTAAGGCACATTTTTTGCGTTGAAAAAATTTGGAGGCACACCACCAGCAGAAATCAATAAAAAACTAAAATCAGTTGAAAGTTAAAAGTTGTTGTCGCAATTGTTGGATATGACTTTAAACCATAACCAACCATGCATCAATATAGCTCTTGTCTCAAAGTAGGTGTACTGTCATGACCTGTCACATCACGCCGTGACTTATTTTAAATGTGTTTGCTGTTTTCCTGTATGTAGTGTTTTAGTTCTTGTCTTGCGCTCCTATTTTGGTGGCTTTTTCTCTTTTTTTGGTATTTTCCTGTAGCAGTTTCCTGTCTTCCTTTGAGCGATATTTCCCGCATCTACTTTATTTTAGCAATCAAGAATATTTCAGTTGTTTTTATTCTTCTTTTTGGGGACATTGTTGATTGTCATGTCATGTTCGGATGCACATTGTGGACGCAATCTTTGCTCCAAAGTAAGTCTTTGCTGTCACCCAGCATTCTGTTTTTGTTGACTTTGTAGCCAGATCAGTTTTAGTTTCGTTCTGCATAGCCATCCCTAAACTTCAATGCCTTTTCTTAGGGGCACTCACCTTTTGTTTATTTTTGGTTTAAGCATTAGACACCTTTTTACCTGCATGCTGCCTCCCGCTGTTTCCGACATCTACAAAGCAATTAGCTACCGGATGGCACCTACTGATATGGAAGAGTATTACACGGTTACTCTGCCGAACTCTAGACAGCACCGACATTCAACATCAACACATAATTTTCAGACTATTATTACTGGTTTTCAAAAAATATTTTTAACCCAAATAAGTGAAATTAGATAATCTCCCACAGCACACCAGACTGTATCTCACGGCAAACTAGGGGTAAGGGATCATATTTGATAACTTAGCTTTTGTTGGGTAAGGAACCCTATTTGGTGATTTAGCTTTTGGTGGGTAAGGGACTATATTTGGTCATTTAGCATTTGGTAATTTAGCTTTTGATGGGTAAGTTACCATATTTAGTCATCTAGGGAAAGGAACCACATTAGGTTAAAGCAAAGAAACATATTTGGTAACTTAGCAGTTATCAGGTGAGAACCATATTTGGTAACTTGGCCTTTACAGGTCAAAGAACCATATCTGGTTCAAACATACACATGCGGCCCGTTAAGCTTTTCAATCTGGCCCGCCGGACATTACCAAATATTTTTTTTAGATCGTTAAAATGGAAAGTGTAGCTGCCATTATGATGTGCAGTGATGTTTTCTAATGACCGTAAGTCTTGAACTATACAATGTATTTCAATGGTTGAAATCTGCGCTTTTGGATGATATACCAGTTACTATGGTAATCTAATTAGTTACTATGGTAATTTAATTAGTTACTATGGTCATCTAGTTAGTTACTATGGTAATCTACGTCACAGCAGCTCAGACGAGGCACCAAGCAGTGTGGGTGGGAAGCGTTTCCAGACGCGGAAGGAGATTTTCACAACTAAGCTCTAAAGCTTAGTGATATATCAGATATATCAGATTGTAGGTGGGTTTATTTTGTACCTTTCGCATTCATATTTCACTGTGTTTGTTGCATTTTTGTCGCGTTTCACTCGATTGTAAAATATGTCGATCGAAAGGGCGTGTGACGTTCATATTTTGTCAATATTCAGTGTTTTATCGTTCATAGAAAAATGTAAAATTCCTTTAAGTTTTTTAAGGCGGTCTGTCATAATGTTTTTAGCATTCAATCAGACATTATTGTGAGGTTTTGTATTAGTGTTCCTAAAAATAGATATACCGGCCCCAGACACATTTTTTTCTCTAAATGTGGCCCCTGAGTCAAAATAATTGCCCAGGCCTGTTCTAGACTGAACCGACCTTGCGTCTCTTTTTGTCCGTCTCCTTGTAGAGGTGCAAGCGAAGGCTACGAATGGTGGGTAGGTTGTTGAACTCAAAGTGCTCGCCCCAGAATATGGTGTCGGTGCGAGGTTTGCTGGTGGTGCGGGCGTACAGCATGTCGTCCAGACACAGCTCACAGTAGTAGCGTTTCTTCGTCGGGAGGTCTCGCGCTTCGATGATCCACAACTTGAGTACATTGTCAACTCGTCGGCTGTTGTCCTGGAAAGGAAGGCTTCATTATAGTGCTGAAACCTTAGTCCAGAGTTACGCAACCTTTAAGTCATTGCACATATTTCATTATAGAAAAATCTCAAGGGACACTAGCAAACAAAAATGGCAACAAGTGGATACATAAATCACGTGTCTTCTGCCGTCGAGTAAACAATAATTTCATTGTTCACAGTACCTAAATTTGATTTTTTTTCCAGTATTAGCTTCACCTTGTTGGGTTTGACAGCTCGTTGCAGGTTTTCAATCCACTTGTCTCTCTCTGATGCAGACCGGCAGGCAAAGCATTTTGTTCCGGAATTGGTGGTCACCTAAACACATTTGAAAAAGCTATAAGAGCTTACACTTTTCTAAAAAAAAAAAATTCTAGTGTACTCAAGTACAATATGCGCACCTCAAAGCAATACTCTTGTCCTAAAATGCTGGAATGAACTGGTTTTATGACGGCGTCTTCATCCAGAATCAAGTCCAAAGCCTCGGCAGCACTGCTGGGAGAGAGCAAGGACTCGTGGGAGTGGGATTCTTTGAAACTCTGCATCAAGCGTGTCCTGGTGAGAGAAGGAAGAAAAAAAACAATGCTTTGACTTTCACAGCCCTCCTGCTACAAGTATTATCATACCCATCCTTAAATAAACTTACCAGAAAATGCTGCTGCTGTAACTTAATGATACACAGTGAGTCACTGCGACTCAGCAGGCATCACACCTGACAATCTAAACATATTTTTGAGATAATCCTTTCATAATGAGTTTTTGTGAGCAAAGGCAAGACCATCAGATTTCTTTCATTTCATTTGTTGTTGACTGGGCTGGTCTGCGTCATTTGTTAGCGGCGTGAAATATACACTCCGTAAGACATACTTGCCAACCTTGAGACCTCTGATTTCGGGAGGTGGGGGGGGCGTGGTTAAGAGGGGAGGAGTATATTTACAGCTATAATTCACCAAGTCAAGTATTTCATATATATATACATATATATATATATATATATATATATATATATATAAGAAATACTTGACTTTCAGTGAATTCTAGCTATATATATATATATATATATATATATTTATTTTATTATATATATATATATATTTATATATATATATATACACACATATATATATATATATATATATATATATATATATATATATATATATATATATATATAAATAAAAGAAATACTTGAATTTCAGTGTTCATTTATTTACACATATACACACACATAACACTCATCTACTTATTGTTGAGTTAAGGGTTGAATTGTCCATCCTTGTTCTATTCTGTCACTATTTTTCTAACCATGCTGAACACCCTCTCTGATGATGCATTCTGCTTCGTCTCCTTGTGTGCGCAGTTGTGCACTGCACTCTCTAAAATAACTAGATGTTATTGTCACATATGCATGTACAGTAGATGGCAGCATTGTCCTGTTTAAGAGTGTCACAACATTGCTGTTTACGGCAGACAAAAACGTGACTGCTGTTGTTGTGTGTTGTTGCCGTGCTGGGAGGACGTTAATGAAACTGCCTAACAATAAACCCACATAAGAAACCAAGAACTTGCCCTCGATCATTCCACAGTTATAACGTGATTGGGCAGGCACGCTGTTTATTTTGTGGGAAAGTGGACGTGAAAACAGGCTGTCGACACGTCACTCAGGTCCGCATGGAGCTGGAGGGGGCGTGGCCTCCAGCTCCGCCTGAATTTCGGGAGATTTTCGGGAGAAAATTTGTTCCGCGAGGTTTTCGGGAGAGGTGCTGAATTTCGGGAGTCTCCCGGAAAATCCGGGAGGGTTGGCAAGTATGCCGTAAGACCAGAAAAAACTTTAATTTCTAATGTACAGCAAAGTTAATAAGTGAAGAAAAGATAGGAGGAAACGCTGCAACAAAGACATATTTTCATTTGCTTGGTTTAGTAAAAATGTTGCAGAATTTGCTAAGAAAATAAAATCAATAAGAAGTTGCTAGGTAGTATTAGCATAAGCATAACAATCTGAGCCTGAACGCCAGAGGCACAAAAAAATTCCAAAGTACCTAATTAACACTATAGGTACCAAACATATATATTCTGTTTATTAGAATTGTACTTTTATTCTCTGTATGCTGTGTACTGAGTGTGAATGCCGCAAGATCTAAGCCAAACATTCTGTGTCTTACTCGCCAGCATTAGCTTAAAAGCTGGAGACCAACATGTTTTTCCAACCATAGGACACAAGACAGTGAGTCTGAAGGACAGTGCTGAGAAGAAGAAGTAAAGGATAATTTTTTTGTTAAAATAAATAAATACTTAAAAACGTGTCAACGACTGCACCATGCTAACGCCTGCCGGGGAAGTTAAAATAATATCTAAACGGCGGACATTTAGTCTAGAAAATATGGAGAAGCTTCTGATGGTGTGTTTCACGAAGCTGGAAGATACAGTCAAAGTCCACTCTCCAAGGTAACTGCTGTACATTATTATTACATTACTTCATAAAACTACTGTAGTAATTTGTAGTACATTAAATTGTATTGTTTTAGACACTATTTCTTATCTAAAAGGGTTTAATTTTTAAAAGGCATGTCAAAATTGTACTGTTATCAATGTATTTCATAGAGCCAATTGAACTTGTATCCCGAGGTACCACTATATATGGTTAGGTTACATTTTATGACATGAACCATGTAACTTTATAAAAAGGTTTTAGGAGACAATGTTATATATTGACTATTTTAAGTGGGGAGCATTGTTTTTTTACCGTGACACACAAACTATAGCCTAGCAACATTGTTCGTATAATACGGTGTTCAACTGAATGTGATGTTGTGCCACGCTGACAACCTGATACGTTTGTTGTCGTCTTTGAACATAAACAAGGCAATAGAAAAAGGAGTGAATAGAGAAATTAAAGCAGCAGCTTTGAAGATAAATTAATTATGCAGGAATTAAGGATCAGTAACTCGGCACTAGATTTAATGCTGTCAGTTGGACGACGTCGAGGCAGGAGATGAAGCGCGCTTGGCAGCCGCGTTGCAACAGCTGCGATGGAAAGCGAGAGTGTGAAGTCGGACACGGCATTGTCAACTTAATTCCACAGAGAAAATTAACGCGCGTGTGTGGGCAGAAACGGAAAGCCGGCTGTGAAGGCAGCTGTCGGGGCAGTGGTGCGTCAGGAGCGGCTGTAACGAACTGTGGCAGGAAGTAAGCAGGACCCCTTCTTGACCTGACCACCTCCACATTCCAACACCAGCAACTGCTTAAACGTGTGTTTTCTTTAAACATCTCCATACCCTTGCATTGTAATTATCATTTAACAATGCCGGACACCCACACCTGCCCCCAAAATGTCTAGTGTGTACTTCTCCCGAGACTGCGAGAGAAGTGGAGCGTAAGCAGAATTTTTCTTCCCTCTTTGTGCTTTCGTTGTCTTCACTTCGTGACTGGATTCTGATGGTTCTGCATAAAATTCTGACAACAATGCAAGGACAGATTCCTCTGAGAGATGACCTTGCCTTCCAATGCAAAACAACAACAATCGCAGCCCCAGGAAGTGAATGCTATTAAACATATGTGAGCAGTTTCAATAAAAAACAATAATCATTGCTGAAATTTTAACACTTGTCGCAGAAAATGATCCAGAGAAGTGAAAATCGCTGTGTGCTCAATTGGCCCTCAGTAACAACGCACAGCATTCCACAATAACACAAAACAATACTAAATGGGTTATACTCTTATAGCGTTTTTCTACCTTTAAGGTACTCAAAGCACTTTGACATTATTTTCAAAATCACCCATTCACACACACATTCACACACTGATGGTGGGAGCTGCCATGCAAGGCCCTAACCAAAACCCATTAGGAGGAAGGGTGAAGTGTCTTGCTCAAGGACACAATGGACATGACTCGGATGGCGGAAGGTGGGGATTGAACCAGGAACACTGAAGTCGCTCTACCAACCGAGCCACGTCGTCCCCAATTCAAACATTTTGAAGAGATTCTTGAAAACTAACCTTTCTTGGTCGGCGCTACGAAACCGGGGCAAGATCATTTGTCTGAAGCTGCTGGTCCGGTCCAGTTTGGGCTGACTTTTGGCCCTTTTGATGGAGCCCTTTAGCTTCCGATTGAGAAAACTCTGAAGAAAAAGTCCACACAACGATGAGTTATTGACTGACAAACAGGGATCACTGACAGCTGCGACGAGGAACTGGATCAAAAAGAGATGTTCCGTGTGGATTGTTGCACATATTGTCGCATGAGCGTGGAAGAGTATAATTCTTTCTAATGACACACAGTAACACATAAAACACAGTTCCATTGACATAAGCAGTTAACATAATCAAAGCTGAAATGGATACCAGCTATTATTGCACATTAACTTGTGACTTTGCCCAAAGACACAAGAATAATGGGTGATAAGCGTAAAGGATTTTTGTTAATTGACACCATTTTCCTCCATTTGTGTATTTTTTTTTGTTTTTATTTTTTTAAATGACAAAGAAATTGTATGGCTTGCAATAAAAAAAAACATTTATAAATTAATGTTTTTTTTTTCAAATGTATTTCTGAGGTAGAATCCTGGGTAATACTGCCATGCTTTTATTTTGAAGCTTACTTTGCACTGAACAGGAAGTCGCTGTGTGCATGTTTCAATGCTGTGAAGTTAAAGTTAAAGTACCAATGATTGTCATACACACACTAGGTGTGGTGAAATTTGTCCTCTGCATTTGACCCATCTCCTTGTTCACCCCCTGGGAGGTGAGGGGAGCAGTGTGCAGCAGCGGTGGCCTTGCCCGGTAATTATTTTTGGTGATTTAACCCCCAATTCCAATCCTCGATGCTGAGTGCCAAGCAGGGTGGTAATGGGTCCCAATTTCATAGTCTTTGGTATGCCTCGGCCAGGGTTTGATCTATCTAGGCCTGATCAATAAATCAATTAATCAAACGATAAATGTAAATTAATTTGATAACTTTAATGGTATCGATAAATTGCCATTTTCGTGTGTGTGTTTTCTTCATCTCTTGCTTTCAAACAGGGTGCAAGAGGGTTCACTCAGCACCTGAGCATGTTTATTCAATAGCAGAATTAAATGAATGGAGTGAATTTGTTTGTCATTCATCCACAAACTTTGTCTTGGTGGATCAGTGCGGCACCACTAACTAAGGATGCACTGACATAGGAGCCTCGCTAGTCGCTAGTGTGAAGCACCGCAAGGCAACACAAATTAGGAAGGGAAAATTGATCATTGCAAAGCCAAATATCTTGTGTTAGAATATTCCGGCTTCAAACGGGTGAGCAAGATAAGCCCATCAACACAGACAAACCCGGACAAAAGAGCAAGTATGCCCAATTTGATGGAAAGCGATATTAAGGTCTAAACTACCTTGCTAGTCTAAAACTATTAAAATAGACCTTACACACTTCATCTAGGTGACAAAAATAAAATAAAATAAAAGATAGCGCGCTTAGATCTTGACGGCTATAAACATTAGGGGTGTCCCGATACAACTTGTTCACTTCTGATATGAAACTAATATTGGAGCTTTGAGTATTGGCAGATACCAATATTATTCCGATACAATATCAGCACAAATCATACATACTTGTACTACTTTGTAGTGTGGAATGTTAGAAAAGGCTAGACCAAGTGTAATTCCTCAGAACAACTGGTAGGTGTGAAAAACACTAACCTATTTATTATTATCTGTCTGGAATGGACTTATGTCTTTAATTAAAATGAAGTGGTCATTTGTTTTTTAGTAAGGGTCACAATAATTAATTACATTAAGCATATGGCTCTAAGACTGTGTTTACACTGCAGGCCAAAGTGGATTAAATCTGATTTATTCACCTGAATGTTTACACTGCAAGTAAAATGTGATATTCATCAGTTTCCAGTATAAACGCGCACAAGCCCCAATGAGGCCTCGACGTCACTTGCATGCGCAGTTTTATAAAGTGAAAACAAAGGAAGTTGACCAGATTCGAAAATAAACAAGGAAGTCACTACTACTACTACAAAATAAAATATAAATTGCAACACCTTAAAAATTAGTAGGGATTTTTTTTTACGTGAAAGTAAATACAAGTAATATATTGTATGAATGAATGTATATAGTGTGATATATTTAAGAAGGTTTTAATCTTTTAATGGCTGTGAAGTAGAGACACGGCCATCAGCCTGGATCTACGTTAGCTTTATTTTTCAACTCACTTACCGGTATGCCATGTACGTAACATGTAAGCAAAAACACCGCAACGTACATGTACGAGTCTTGACGAAAATGTATTATAGTTTTCTTAATATTTTAGTGATCTAAATTGATTTAGTTTTAGTCTAGTTTTAGTCGACTAAAAGTACAGTAAATTTTGTTGACTAAAGTATAAAGTATAACTCCTATTTGTAGTTGTCGTTTAATAAGGTTATTACAGAGCATCTCAAAAACTAAATTCACTTGAAGACCAGCACTCCATGAATATATCAATAAGAACATTTCACACTAACATTACTGTTCGTTTTTTTAGCTGAAATTAAGCATTTATTTTTCAATTGCTGAATAATGATCCAAAAAAAGAAACAAACTATTGTAGTTTTATTCTACATTGTATGTAACTACACTGGCGGTAAACACTGTCCCGTTTAAACACAGCAACCAGTGTTATAAATCTAGAACATAGACATAACTGTCTTTCTTTGTGTGGTAGCTGACAAATCTGGTCTTTTTGGTTGTCAAGTTGTGCAAATAATAGCTGAACTGTGTGCCGTAGACATCGATTAAAGTGCACTGTACAGGTATCTTGTTTATTAAATTGGCGGACAAGCTTATCCATGCTCTACAACAAAAGTAGTGGTAGAGTAAGCGGTCTTGCTCCTGCTCTAGTCTTTAACAGTAACAGTAATTCAGTACAGTACGAGTAATTTAGAAATATTAGCTTTGGCCTACTTACTGTTGGATGGTTAGCCTGCAGACAGTGCATTGATATGTCTTCTCTTTTTTCCCGGAGTAGAAGACATATTATATTGAGGTGTGTAACGATATGAGAATTTCATATCACGGTTGCTGTGACCAAATTTATCACGGTTATCATTAGTATTGTTCAATGTGCTTAAAAAGTTCTTGTACACACACTGAAATCTTTTGACCAAGTTATATTTTTTTAAACATAAATAGACTGTTAGAAAACCCACAACTTTGCATATCTTGTGTTTTATATGCTTCACTGACAGTGTTTTAGTCTTTGTATTTGATCTGTATTAATGGCTAAGCTTTTATTGTTTTAAGTATTGTTTTTACCGTAGTACTTTGAGATTGATTTCAATGAAAAGTGCGTGACAAAAAAAAAATTGTTATTTATTATTACTGGTATGGGCGCTGTGTCCTACTTTGTTCAGCGGTCCTCGAACGCACCATAAAAACACTGTCTCCTTTCCTTTGAGGAAAGATCGATCATCATAGTTCCGCTCTAAAAGAGCACAGCTTTAGGATCAGTGCGCACAATTGAATATTTAGATTGTGGTATGTTTCTTAATGGCTAGCTATCTGGCAGTAGTCAGTCCGTGAGTTTATCAAAGTGCCGTACGTTATGAATCTTGGTTTTTCGATCACTTAAATTTAAACGAGTAATACTAACCGTCGGGAGATTTGCTGCGGACTGCGGTCATCAACCATAATGGTAATTGCTACATCCCTAGTAGAGATTCCCTAAAATATAGTCTAGTTTTGCCTTACAAAGACAGTAGTTCTGATTGAACCCCTTCGTGATTTATTCCCCGTCCCACTCCCACACGCAACCGTGATTGGATAGCTTGTACCACCCACCAACATTTGTCCCGTTTTTATTCGTCGACTAAATTTTCAATTAATTCCGCCATTGTTTTTGTCAACGTGCATTTGTTTTGATTTGTCCTATTTTAGTCATGGAAAAATAGGTCGTATCTCCATATATTATAGATAGCCTATTATTTGCGCACTATTGACTCGTGAAGTACCGAAAATTTGTCCGCCGAAAACAGAGGTTGTCATGACGTACCCACTTTTGTTGGCAGGCTGCGTCTATTCCTGCGCAAACGAACAGTGTTGGTAAAAAGGGTGTTAGAGTACAACGGCGTTACCAAGGCTGTTGTTTTTTTCAGTAACGAGTAATCTAATTACTGTTGCAACGCCGTTGCCGTTGCTGAGTGTGAAGTGCCGCGTTATCACAATTTGGTTGAATGAAGCGCAAAGTGTCTGGTTTCGGCACACTTTCTCTGCACGCAGAGAGCAAGGGGTATCGGTACTAGTGGAGAAATCCGCTGAAAAAAGGACACGATACACTCGTATCATCTTCCCTCATCGCTGTCCCTGCGCTGTCAGTTTCAGGCTCTGTGAATCAGTTAATATAAACATCTGTGACGTTCAAGATGCTATCAAATGTAATAGCTAATAAAATAACCAACTGAAAAATAACATCCCAGATACTTTGCCGAGTAACTCGTTACTTTTACAATGAGGTAACTGAGTTACTAAGTAAGAGAAGTAATGGGTACTATAACTAATTACTTTTTTAAGGTAAGATGACCAACACTGCACGCGAATAACGTAGTTTGCCCAAAAATGCCATCAGGTCGCAGTGCCGTTTAGACTGCTGTCACATTTGAAAATATCAGATTACAATGAAATTCCCACTATCTCCTAATGTGGCCCAAATCTAATGCAAAAATATATTTGAAGCACTTTGGAGTGTTTAGACTGGCTAACAAATATCCAATATGTGTCACTTGAGGGCAGAAAAAATCAGATTTGGTGTGCAGAGTAAATGATGCGGACACATTTGTTACTGGAAACTTTCTAGTACGCTTCTGCCTTGGATACTTTGTGTCTGTACGTATTAAGTAATATACAATTACAATTTTTTGCTTTGTTTATAATGACAAATGGTGTGTTTTAGACTGCAATATTGTTAAATTAAGAACACTTATTGTGTGCTTAGCTGTTGTGTAGCTGCGTGCTCCTAATGGCCTATAGCCTACGATGTTTACTTTTAGTAACTGATTTCACTAAAATACAAGAACATACTAACATTGTGTACTTATTGGAGGACATTAAAACAAGTAAACGAGCTGCAAGTCTGCTTAGAATGGAGATCTTAGATCAGGAGTGTCAAAGTAATTTTAGCTCAGGGGCCGCATGGAGGAAAATGGAGGAATGGCAAAATCATGGCATGATAACTTAAAAATAAAGACAACGTCAGGTTGTTTTCTTTGTTTTACTTTGGCCAAAAATAGAACAAGCACATTCTGAAAACGTACAAATCACAAATACTCCTCTGGACAAAACACTTCAGAATTGTTCAAATTCTGAGGAAATTGGTGCAGTTTCAAAAACACAATGAGCTTAGACTTCGTCTCAGTGTATCTACAGAGCCAGGATTACACTTTAAATCACAGTCTTTCTGGGATTGAACAAAAACACAACTTGTAAACTCTTCTATGTATCAAATACCTCTTTTGTCATGTCCACGTATCAATCCAGAGCTAACTCAACAAACTGTAAGAAACGGAGGTAAAAACTATTCAAAAGGTTTAAGTTCACTTTTCTCGTGTTTGGGCAACGAGGGTGCCAAATGACGATGTGTTCGAAGCAGAAGACATAAAACAGCAGGTTTTAAGTTTCATGTGGGTCGAGGAGGAAGAGCCACAGTCCCCCTTTACTGTGTAGCTCTTGCTTGGCCCCGGTATAAACTGTTTGCTTGCTTAACAGAATTGCTGTTGTGACATCCAGTGGACACATTTAGAACAGCAGTTTCTTTTGTTCAAAAAAACAAACAAAAAAAAGCAGCTCATTTTTATACTTGACAAACCCATCATGCGGGTCGGGCAGGGCCGTACGTTTGACACCCCTGTCTTAGATCCAAGCAGTTATCATCTGATACTTGCATTTGCCGATATTAGACCGCTATCCGATATCAATATCGTGTGACACCCCCTCATATGCACATGCAATTTGGAAGTCTAATTACTAGAAATCTGTTAAAAGAAAAGAAAAAACACATTTTGATCGACTTCAGCACGTTTACTGTACTCACCGGTTGCCTGAAGGACTGCGGCGTGGCATTTGGGGGAGTTTCCATGCTTGACTGTCTCACAGAGGCAAAACTTGCCCTGCGTGATTGGTCTGAGCGGAAAATGCATCAAAAAGACAAGTTTTAAAAACACAATATTAAGCGTCATGGTCAATTGTTGGTGTTTTTAGAAGTGGAGAGCACAGGCAAGTCGTTGACAAGTCAGCGTTGGACAACATTCGCAATAAGAATGAGGACAGACAACAGAACAGCCCAATATTAATGCTGCATTTAAAGCGACAGAAATTTTTTGGGTGAAAAATTAGATTTATGTTGCCTTTAGAAAGGCGTGTACCAGAGTGCTTGGGGATTATCAACAATATTTTAAATGTTACTTAAAACTTAGATTTGAGGCAGTAAAATGAAAATATGACAGAAAAAGTGGTTCAGCGTGACACAACACTTATTTTTTTATGATCATATACTGTACAACTGTCACTTGTGGTCTTTTCTACAAACTGCTCATTGTGGTATAGATTTATTTTAACACAATTCTGTGCAGGGTTGTCCCAAAGCTAAAACAATCCAAATTTCCTCCTCTTTCGTCTATTTTGGTCTTTTTTTGCCCTCGACTTTAATGACTAACGTGAGAAAAGCATCATCTGATTTCCTCCCAAAGCCTGCACGGGCTGCTCTCCAGTTTCTATTCTCAAACCCCGGCTAATTGTTTGGTATCCATGGCAACAACTCAGAGGGGTAGTATTTGAACTGTTCAAGGTGCCGGCATCGACAAGCGGTGCACGACTCTGCAAAGAAATCAGGAAGCGTCCTTTCTTGAGACATTTTCCTGCTAAAGAACGCTGCAAAGCAAACGTGATGTACAACGTGTGTGTGTGCATTGACTCGCTCTATTGTGGATGTAAATTGCTATCAGAAGAGAGGCATGTGTGTGAATGTGTGTGTGTGTGTGTGCGCGCGCGCGCGCGCATGTGTGTGGGCGGCTACAGCCTCTAGCTAGCTGTGATACTGAGGAAGAAAACTGTGGAGTGGGCGTTGGAGAGCCATGTTCGACTTTTAGCATGCATACACCTTGAATGAAATTACGACGTTTTCCCCCTAAACTGTAGGTTTTTGGGTTTAGGTAGTAACATGCAGGCTGCATGAAATGTATTACATTCAAAAATGGACTTTGCCACTGCTAAAAAAAACGTGCAGCAACACTCAACTAACATGGCTGACATGCCGCACAGTACTACACACTACACGTTTGACTTACTTGATCAAAAGTTTCAAAAGAACATGACTGAAGAATCAGGGATGCAAATAAAAAGGGGCAAAACTGAGTTTTTGCTTTTTCTTTGGCTTTTTCAAGGAACATTCTCAACAAACGGTATGCGTTTGAGCGCTAAAGTTTAGCTATGGGCAACAATTACTCGTAGGGCTGGGCGATATGGCCTTTTATCAATATCTCGATATTTTTAGGCCATGTCACGAT
Source organism: Nerophis lumbriciformis (assembly GCF_033978685.3). Classification (NCBI taxonomy): domain Eukaryota; kingdom Metazoa; phylum Chordata; class Actinopteri; order Syngnathiformes; family Syngnathidae; genus Nerophis; species Nerophis lumbriciformis. The sequence goes on along the minus strand of NC_084558.2, from coordinate 25,047,946 downwards.
ACACGATATACATCTCGATATTTTACCTTAGCCTTGAATGAACACTTGATGCATATAATCACACCATTAAAACATTCTTCTTCATACTGCATTAATATATGCTAATTTTACACTTTCATGCAGAGAGGGAAATCACAACTAAGTCAATTGACCAAAACTGTATTTATTAAACAGTTATTAAGCAGTGGCACAAACATGCATGTCATTTCCAAAACAGAAAGTGCAAGATTGTCAGAGACATTTTAAAACAAGCTATTAATGCACTTTTGTGCATGATGTCACTAAGATGACATATCAAAACAACTTTAAAATAAAGTGCATTTTCCGTACAAAACGCCACTACAATAGTTTAAAACAAATAAAGTGCACTTTTGTGCATGATGTCACACAAGATATTTCAAAAACGGTCAAATAAAAATGAGCTGCATAATAGGAAATCAAATAGTGTATGTCCTTCGCTATGTGGTAGGTTACTGCGGACGTTATCTCCTTCTGTTTTTGACAAAATACATATAAAACCAATATAAAAAACAATATGAAATAAATATGATTAAAAACGATTTTAAAGGGTAAAACCAATTAAAACAGTAAATAGAAATCAAAATTTTAAAAACACAGAGGACCACACAACTCACGTAGTGTTAAAAGCCAGAGAATAAAAGTGGGTCTTAAGACGAGACTTAAAACACTCCACTGTGGTATCAGTTCGAACATGGAGGGGCAGAGTGTTCCAGAGCTTAGGGCCGACCACAGAGAAGGCCCTGTCTCCCCTGGTTTTAAGTCTGGTCTTGGGCACTACGAGCTGGAGCTGGCTCTCGGACCTCAGAGCGCGCGCAGGATTGTAAATTTGGATGAGGTCCGAGATATACTGAGGTGCCAGTCCATGTAAAGCTCTAAAAACAAACAGCAAGGTTTTAAAATCAATTCTAAGATGAACAGGGAGCCAGTGCAAACTCTCAAGAATTGGGGTTATATGCTGGCGTTTCCTAGCCCCTGTTAAAAGTCGTGCTGCCGCGTTCTGGACTAACTGCAACCGGGAGAGAGCTTTTTGGCTCATGCCAGCATAAAGTGCATTGCAGTAGTCCAGGCGACTTGAAATAAAAGCATGCACGACTTGTTCAAAAAGGTTAAAAGACAAAAACGGTTTTACATCTGCTAAAAGATGAAGATGATAAAAACATGATTTTAAAACGCCATTGACTTGTTTGTCAAGTTTAAAATCGCTGTCTATAGTGACGCCAAGGCCGGTGACTTTGGGATGCACATCATTTTGCAATCAGTGGGGCCGGACCAAAAACTAAAATTTCAGTTTTTCCCTCATTCATTATTAAAAAATTCTGGGCTAACCAAGCCTTGACGTTGAGAAGGGGTGTCAGGGGGCCGTGGCATTTTTAAATCGGCATATAAATTTGGCAGTCGTCTGCATAAAAGTGATAAGACACTCCATGCCTCTTAAAAATCTCTCCAAGAGGGAGGAGATACTGTATAGAGCAAACAGAATGGGGCCTAGAATAGAGCCCTGGGGGACACCACAGTAAAATGGAGCAGAAGAAGAGGTGGCGTCCCCCAGCCTGACAGAGAAGGACCACTCTGACAGATAGGATCTGAACCACTCTAATGCAGTCCCCCTGACACCCACACAGTCTCTCAGGTGGTCTAAAAGAATTGTGTGGTCGACTGTGTCAAAGGCAGCTGTAAGATATAAAAGCACTAAAATGGCAGAGCTGCCAGAGTCAGAAATTAAAAGCAAATCATTAAAAACCTTTAAAAAAGTGCAGATTCAGTACTGTGCAAAGCTTTGTATCGAGACTGAAATGGATCGAAAGTGCTATTTTCATCTAAAAAAAAGGCTGCAGTTGCGCCAAAACACATTTCTCCAAAATTTTTGACACAAAAGGTAATTTAGAAATGGGCCGATAATTTGACAAACTTGTAGGATCAAGACCTGTTTTTTTTTTTATCAAAGGCTCAACAACAGCTCCTTTACAAAGAGGGCACACTGCCAATCAAGCTGCTGTTGATGATGTCCCTAACACAGACAAGTCAATAGTGTCCCAGACTTCTTTAAAAAAAAGCGAGGGGGGACTGGGTCTGTGGGACAGGACGAGGGTTTTAGTTTGTCAACTATTCCTGTAAGCTCAGGCATCGACACAGGCTCAAATTGACAAAACAGAGCCGAGCCCACATTGAAACTCAATGGAGAAGGAGAAAGATTTGCCCGAATAGTAGCAACCTTTTCGTTAAAAAAGGAGAGACATTTTTCACAAGTTTCACTTGTCATCTCCAGTGAAGTGGCTGGGTTCGGATTAAGAAGAGAACTTATAGATTTAAAAAGAACACGTGGCTTGCTGACACTATTTGAAATTAAGTCTGACAGATATTTTGTTTACTTTGAAGCGCGATGTGGCGAGGAACGACTAACTTAATCGTTGGTGACTATTAAGACTCATTTATCTTATTTTTTTGTTATTCTTGGCGTTTTAAGATGTATTTATTTTTTTATTCCTATATAAGAATAACGCAGTACTGCCAAAAGATGTAATTCTATGAGAATAAAGTTGCATTATGAGAACTAAGGGGTGACTATTAAAACATATGCATACTTTATTCTCATAATATTACAACGTATCTTATTCCTTTCTTGGTCAGTGTGGCAGTAATGTATGCGCCACATAATGAAAAGCGCCCCCTTGACGACCTCTGCTACTGTATGCAAAAGAAATGCAAAATAAAACACGGACGTTTAAAGAAAATGATGCTCGCAGGCTTCTTTTTTTATGTTAAGAAAGTGACACTTCTGACTGTGCTGCAGCTATTTTTAGCCCCGAGGCTGCAATCACGTAAATATACAACGCACGGAAGAAGAAAAAGAAGAAAAAGGAGGAGGAAGAGCTGCAGGGTTTGAACAGCGGAGGTGGGTGTAGGGGTGGAGGTAGCAAAAGTCCAGTGTGGGTGTGAGGAAGCGTCAGAGACACAAGATCTTATTGGCTATGAAATGCCAAAAGAGTAAAAAATGTGATTCTAACATGATCCATACCAACAATCATGTGTCCTTGTGTGCTTTCCAGCAGCCATCGCTATAGCCAAGAGGACTGTGGCATGGTTGCCATGGGAACATTCTCATCATGGCTCACTCCTACCACAGTTTTAAACAACTGACTGAGAGGCAAGCTTGCAAATAAGCAGACTGATGACAGCATCCGTTTAACGCTCGGCGGGTTTCTTTCCTTTTTCCTAATATAGTCTCACGACTAAAAAGGCAAGCCGACGATTCCTTTCCTCCTCGCTTCCCTGGAAGCCGAAGGGAAAAAGCTTCAAGAAAGTCAAAGCTGAGAGGTGAGCGAGGATTGAGTCTGAGGCACTCGTGTAAATCTTCAGAGCAGCCAATAAAACACGAAAGCACTTGAAATAAATAACTGCAAAGCTGAGCGGCGGAACAAGAGCAGCAGAGCTTGTTAAATAAAGCTTCCTTCAACTGAAGGCTTTGACAGAAAGTTGAGAGAGAGTGACAACTCCAGGAAGACACGTTAGAAATAAAGCATGAAGGAGTGAAGTCAAATCTATGTCTACCTTAACGAGCAAAAAAGGAGCTCAAGCTTCCTCCAAACTATCAAATAAGAGCCAACAAATGTCATGAAATGACAGTTTTTAGAATGTTATACACCACGCCTGTGGATTTTATAGGGGAACTGCACTTTATTTTTTGCCTATCATTCACAGTCCTTATATGTAAGACAAGAACACATTGAAAACATGTTTTTATTTTTATGTATATGCATTATAATTTGTAATGTACAGCAAGTACAAGGTGGCTAACAATGAAGCTGATGGGAGTCATCTATTGCGCCCATAAAGCTCTCTAAAAAAACATCCAAAAAAATGTCAACAATACTCCATTTACATGTCGTGATCTGTATATTAATCAAGTATTAGCGATATGGTTATTATAAGCACTATAGCAGACAAAATATTTTAGCGATAACTAGCTTATGCAGCTATAGACACACTGAGTCGGTGAGCTGCTGCATCACCTCTAAGTTGGTAAAAGTTAATTCTTGATCATAAATGACTGATTTTTATAGTAGAATGTATACTGAGAACTTGGTCAACTTTGACTTTCAACTTAGACACGGAGAAGTCGAGAAAAACTCGAAAAGGCCCTTGTTTGCTCTTTTGTTTTTTACCTGCATGAAGATTATGATTCATTCTTCGTCTAAACTCACGACCTACCAATCTCAGGACGAACACTCTAACCACAAGGCTACTGAGCAGGTTATAGCACGTTAGCACTTAGCAATACTGCTACTAGCTAGACCTGCCTGTCACTTGGCTTCTAAAACTTGAAGCTCATCCTCCATATATGCAGGCTGAAAAATGTAAGGTTCTGGATCATAATTCATCCCAAAGTAGTCGTCGTTGCTCTTAAAGCACGCCATGATTAGTAATTGTCGTTATTGTTGAAGGGAAGAGCAACCTGTCACTTGGCTTCTAAAACTTGTAGCTCATCCTCCATATATGCAGGGTGAAAAATGTAAGGTTCTGGATCATAATTCATCCCAAAGTAATCGTCGTTGCTCATGAAGCACGCCATGATTAGTAATTGTCGTTATTGTTGAAGGGAAGAGCAAACGTGATGCATCAATGAAATTAATTAAGTTTAAGTCCCAATGATATTCACACACACACTAGGTGTGGCGAAATTATTCTCTGCATTTGACCCATCACCCGTGATCACCCTCTGGGAGGTGAGGGGGCAGTGAGCAGCAGTGGTGGCCGCGCCCGGCAATAATTTTTGGTGATTTAACCCCCAATTACCACCCTTGATGCAGAGTGCCAAGCAGGGGGGTAATGGGTCCCATTTTTACAGTCTTTGGTAAGACTCGACCGGGGTTTGAACTCACAACCTACCGATCTCAGGCTTGTGCCTCTGTATGCTTAAAATGAGCAACACATTTAAATATTACATGGTATTATGAATAGGGCAGCACAGTGGAGGAGGGGTTAGTGCGTCTGCCTCACAATACGAAAGTCCTGAGTAGTCGTGAGTTCAATCCCGGCCTCGGGATCTTTCTGTGTGGGGTTTGCATGTTCTCCCCGTGACTGCGTGGGTTCCCCCCGGTACTCCGGCTTCCTCCCACCTCCAAAGACATGCACCTGGGGATAGGTTGATTGGCAACACTAAATTGGCCCTAGTGTGTGAATGTGAGTGTGAATGTTGTCTGTCTATCTGTGTTGGCCCTGCGATGAGGTGGCGACTTGTCCAGGGTGTACCCCGCCTTCCGCCCGATTGTAGCTGAGATAGGCTCCAGCGGCCCCCGCGACCCCAAAGGGAATACGCGGTAGAAAATGGATGGATGGATGGATGGATGGTATTATGAATGTGCCTGTTACTACATTACATACAGTGCATCCGGAAAGTATTCCCAGTGCTTCACATTTTCCACATTTTATTATCTTATTCCAAAATTGAATAAATACATTTTTGTCCTGAAGGTTCTACACTCAATACCCTACAGTGTTTTATTTTAAAAATAAAAAACTAAGAAATTATATGTACACAAGTATTCACACCCTTTGCTCAATAGTTTGTTGATGCACCTTTGGCAGCAATTACAGCCTCAAGTCATTTTGAATACAATGGACAGCTATCTTTGGGCAGTTTCACACTTTCCTTTTTGATCACCTCTCTAGCTCCATGAGCTTGAATGGGAAACGTCGGTACACAGCCATTTTCAGATCTCTCCAGAGATGTTTCATGGGATTAAAATCTGGGCTCCAACTGAGCCACTCCAGGACATTTACATTTAGTTATCCTGAAGTCATTCCTTTGATATCTTGGCTGTGTGCTTAGGGTCGTTGTCCTGCTCAAAGATGAACCGTCGCCCCAGTCTGAGTTCAAGAGCGCTCTGGAGCAGGTTTTCATGCAGGATGTTTCTGTACATTGCTGCATCCATCTTTCCCCCTATCCTGATGAGTCTCCCAGTTCCTGTCACTGAAAAACATCCCCACAGCTTGATGCTGCCACCACCATGCTTCACTGTAGGGATGGTATTGGCCTGGTGATGAGCGGTGCCTGGTTTCTGACAAACATGATGCCTGGCCTTTACGCCAAAAAGTTAATCAGACCATATAATTTTGTTCATGGTCTGAGAGTTCTTCAGGTGCATTTTGGCAAACTTTATACTAAGAAATGACTCCCATCTGGCCACTTCACTATACAGGCTTGACTGGTGGATTGCTGCAGAGATGGTTGTCCTTCTGTAAGGTTCTCCTCTCTCCACAGAGGAATGCTGTAGCTCTGACAAAGTGACCATCGGGTTCTTGGTCACCTCCCTGGCTTGGGCCCTTCTCCCCCATTGCTCAGTTCAGATGGCCAGCCACCAATAGGAAAAGTCCTGGTGGGGGTTCCAAACTTCTTCCAATTACAGATGATGGAGGCCACTGTGCTCATTGGGACCTTAATGGCAGCAGATATGCGTATGCATCTTTCTCCAGATGTGTGCCTCAAGACAAGCCTGTCTCGGACGTCTACAAACAACTTTGACTTCATTATTGGTTTGTGCTCTGCCATGCAAATGCGGGACCTTATTTATAGACAGGTGTATGCCTTTCAAAATCATGTCCAATCAACTGAATTTACCATAGGTGGACTCCAATTAAACTGTGGACGATCTGTCAAAACAGGATGCACCTGATCTCACTTTGGAGCTTCATGGCAAAGGCTGTGAATACTTATGTAGACGGGATTTCTTAGTTTTTTATTTTTAACAAATGTGCACAAATCTCAAAAAATATTTTTTTCACACTGTCTTTATTGGGTTTTGTGTGTAGAACTTTGAGAAGAAAATTCATTTTCAAAATGAATTATTTTGGAATAACAAAATGTGGGAAAAAGTGAAGCGCTGTGAACACTTTCCGGACGCACAGTATGTACTTACATCATGTATTAAAAAAAAGGCTTTTGGGTGTTTTTTTGAGCACTGTATAGGCGTAATTGAGCGAATCCCATTTCCTCCATTGTGAGCTGACCTTTGCTAGCATTTTATTTTTTGTTAGAATGCATAAAGAAAAGAAAGGCATAAGTGTCATTGTATTACGTAAGAATTGTGAATGATACACAAAATATTCCCCAAAAAAGCAGTTGTCCTTTAACACTACAAAATATTGTCAATGTATAAAAGTTGATTTTTTTTAATTTTTTTTTTAAAGGCAAAGTCTTAAGAAAATAAATCAGTTTTTGTGGTTTTTTTTTATTTTTATCTTTTTTTTTAAAAAGAAGTCTACACTTTTCCACTATTTTTGTGCGACAGTAAAATATCCATGTTGTCTGTTTAGTACAACTGCCTTTCAATAAAAAAATTTGATATTTTTTAAACGTGAACATAGTGTGATGCACATTTTGTCATCTTCTCACAAATGGGGTCAAATTCAGATACATTAGTGCCTCAATTTACGAGAAGCAATATAATAAAATGTAGTAAAAACAACTACAGTAGTTTTATAAAGTAATGTAATAATGTACAGTATTTACCTTGACGAGTAGATTTTTTCGTTATCTCCTTCCAACTTTTCCGTATTTTCATGGCTAAAAGTCTATTGTATAACATCCTTGGCTGGCGGTATTGCCTCATTCTGCTTCAATATGGTGCAGACTAGCAGTTCCACACTCCAACTGCTTTGCCAATTTAACTAATAATTATCTACACACGCAGTCAGGTTTTTGATGATGTTGTTCTTTAATTTAATGAATATCATCCTCTTCTTCTTCTTAGCACCGTCCTTCACACTCACTTTCTTCCTTCCCGTAGTTGAAAAACAAGGTTGTGTTGATCTCGAGCTGCAAGCTAAAGCTAGTGAATAAGACCAGATGTTTTGGTCAGATCTTACGGGGTTCACTGTGACTGTGTTTTTTGTACGCTAACTAATAGTGGGGATGCTTGTAACTCAAATATTTCCTTGAAACATAATTAACTGAGACAGCTCGTATCTCAAAACACTCTTACGTTGAGGTACCACTGTATTTTTGAGAAAAGGGTTGGCAGATTTTGGTAAACATTTTGAAATGTTATGAGAAACTTTATAATTTTTTACTTTTGCTTGAGGAAAAATGATTTACCGTAAGTTCAGAAGAATAAAGTTATTAGTTTGTTAGTTTTTTTTGGAGAACTTATGTTGCAATCTTGCAAGAATAACATTTCTAAAAAAAAAAAGGTGTAATCTTATGACAAAAACCATGGGGTTTTTTTTTGTTGTTTTTTTTTTTTTTTTTAAAGCCACAAAAATGTTATAATCTTAATAGAAATAGTTTGAGAGAGGAAACATAAAAGAAAACTACATCAAAGTTTATATATGAAGTAATCTGCAGGTACATCTCAGTAAAAATTAGCTATGAATGGTACTATTGTGATTATTAATTATATATAAATGATTCAACATCTCTGCTTCAATTCTGATCCATTTAAGGCTAAGAAAGTTTTTACGTTTTTTCCTGTTGTAATTTTTTTATTATATAATAGGGAGTTCATTTTATGGAATACATTTGAATTTAGGGTTTTACTAATTGTAATCATGAAAAGAAAACAAAAAAACATCAGTAGAATAAGAATGTAAGTTTTGAAATTAAGCTACTGAAAAAATTGTACTTTTTAAAACATATTTTTATTTATGGGGATGTACCTGTACTATATGTACAGTATATATTTTGAGGGCAGCGGGAAAGTATTCACAGCGTTTCATTTTTTTCACATGTGATGTTAAAAGCTTATTCCAAAATGGAATAAATCCATTTTTGTCCTCAAAATACTACACACGATACCCCATATTGGAAATGTGAAAAGTTGTTTTTTTTAAATTGTAGAAAAATGTATTGAAAAAATAAATAAATAAATCACATGTATATAAGTATTCACAGCCTTTGTTTACTTCTTTGTTGATGCACCTTTGGCAGCTATTATAATCTCAAGTCTTTCTGAATACAATTCCACAAGTTTGGAACACCTATCGTTGGGCAGACCATTCCTCTTTGCAGCACCTCCAAGGGAATCTGCACTTTTTTTGGAATTTTGCCTATCGTTCACAATCATTATGAGCGACAAGTACACACTTATTTTTTTTCTTTAGATTTCTAAAGATGATCAAGAAAAGCTTGAAAGATGCGGCCAATAGGAGTAACTATTGTAGCCTTCAAAACCCTCCAGCAATTTATATACACACTGCAAGTACATGTATAATGTAGTAACAGACACGTTCATAACAAATGTGATATATTCAATATTTACCGTATTTTGGTAATTTTAGGCAATACTGGAACTTATTTCCTCTGCGCATTTATTTCCTTTTCCATAGCAACGCACTTCCGACTTTCGGCAGCAAATGAGTGTTCCTACTTGCGGAAACAAACGCAAGTGTGTTTTCAAATCATGGCAGACTTGGTAACAGACAACGAAGACAACTATTTTTGGTCAAATGAGGATTCACAACCTTATCTTTTTGAACCTGAATGTATGGAGGATGAGCTGCTGCTTATAGAAGCGAGTACGAAGGAAGGGTGAAACGGAGCAGACTGAAGAAGAGAGAGTGAGGTCGGCTTGACTTGGTCATGTTGCAAATGTGGAACTTTGGCAAAGTTACACATTTGAAATAAATTAATTTTGCTTACCCAAAACTACTGGAAACATCCTCAGCCAGCTTGACCAAACAGACAATTGTCCATCAAGTAAGTCACTATATTCTTGATCATGATACATGCAGCACATTACCGTACAACTACAGTTCATACACTGTCAGGGCTAGCTGTGTACAAACAAAATATGAAATGTGGGCTAATACTTATATATAATACTATAATATGATTGTTTATGTTTTTCAGTCAGTACAGCTTGTCCTATCGCAGTGTGTTGTCCATTATAACCTCAAAAGCCATTCAGCTGTTGCTATCTTACGGCTAATGCCGTAGCACGGTGATGTGTTTCTACGCTAGCAGAACAGTTCCTCAGTGTTTGTTCTTACAATAACAATGTTGCTACAGCTTGGTTATTATACAGGTTACGGAACGTAAATAAGTATTGTTGGCGGTATTTGGATGCATTTTTAAAGTGATTTAAAGGCACAATGAATTCCTCCCATTAGCTGCATTGCTAGCCACCTAGAACGAGCTGATTCATACAAGTTAGAATGCAAAAAAACCTAACTTTTGTCTTCTTGTCTCTCATAAGGATTGTGAACGATAGGTAAAATACAATTTTAAAAAAGTGCAGTTCCTTTAAGCTTCATCAGATTGGATGGGAAGTGTTGGTTTTCATCTAGGATGTCTGTACATTGCTGCATTCATCTTAGTCTAGTCAGGGAGGTGACCAAGAACCCAATGGTCACTCTGTCAGAGCTACAGCATTTCTCTGTGGAGAGAGGAGAACCTTCAGGAAGAACAATCATCTTTGCAGCAATCCATCAATCAGACCTGTATGGTATAGTGGCCACAAAGAAGCCATTTCTTCGTAAAAAGTTTGCCAAAATGCACCTGAAATACTTTCAGACCATGAGAAACAAAATTATCTGGTCATGTTTGTCAGAAACCAGGCATCGCTCATCACCAGGTCAATACCATCCCTACAGTGAAGCATGGTGGTGTCAGCATCATGCTGTGGGGATGTTTTTCAGTGGCAGGAACTGGGAGACTAGTCAGGATAGAGGGTAAGATGAATGCAGCAATTTACAGACATCCTGGATGAAAACCAATGCTTTTCATCCAACCTGATGGAGCTTGAGAGGTTCTGCAAAAAGGAATGGGCAAAGAGGAATAGGCGAAACTGCCCAAAGATAGGTGTGCCAAGCTTGTGTCATCATATTCAAAAAGACTTGAGGCTGTAATTGCTACCAAAGGCACGTCAAAACGCATTGTACAAAATGAGGGCTGGGCTATATGGTAAAAAAAAAAAGAAAAAGAAAAAAGAAAAGGACAAGCGGTAGAAAATGGATGCATGGACTATTATTTTTTATCAGATCATCCAACCTCGATTAAAATCACTTTTTTTTTTATTAGAGCAGATTGTCCCATGCAGGATTATACGGAGTACCGCATTCCTACGGTTTACAACTTCAGTATCTCATAACAGACATTTCCACCATGTTTGATCAAGGTAATATGTGCTAACAGCTGACAACTCTTATTTTGTTGAGATAGATAGATATATGTACCCCGCCTTCCGCCCGATTGTAGCTGAGATAGGCTCCAGCGCCCCCCGCGACCCCAATGGGGATAAGCGGTAGAAAATGGATGGATGGATGTATATTATATTAGGGCTGGGCGATATATCGAGTTTGTAAGACATATCAATATATTTTTAAACAAGATATGAATTTAGAAAATATCGGAATATCGATATAATTTATTTCATGGTAAATAAAATTACCTAATGCCATTTATTTGTTTTTTCCTTGTTCTCCCCAGCTCCCCCTCCATGGGCTACTGAACCCCTCCCCTTCCCTTCCTACTTCCAAGACGAACTTGCATGTATAAGAACATCCATGATTGGTTGGTTGTTCACTATGATGAGTCACGATTGGTTAGGGACAGGCCAATCAGAGGCAAGATAGGGCGGGTCATTGAACCAGGAAAGGAAATCACAAAGTGTCTGTCTGCAAATGTATTTTTTTATCTGAGTTTGATACATTTTGTATTATTTGCACAGCTATGTTATTTTACGTAGAAATAATATTTTTCAATTTTATTTATGTTATGTAATTCTGTACTACAAAAACAGTTTCTTTTCTCTGCTGTTACTACCCATCTTGACTAACTGAGTAAATAAAAGTGCCACTGACTGTTTAAAGTACAGTTGTCATTCAGTTCAATTTCAGTGAATATCGCTCAAAAATGAATATCTTTATATGTATACTTTCACCAAAAAATATATCGAGATATATATCGAATATCGAATTTAATTAAAAATGTATCGAGATATACTTTTTCGTCCATATCGCCCAGCCCTAATTAATTAATTAATATATATATATATATATATATATATATATATATATATATATATATATATATATATATATATATATATATATATATATATTTGTAATGTGTGTGTGTTTTACTAGACGTACAGATAACCCACGCTACGGTTTGTACATGGTTTTAGGCCCACGATTTTGCTTCTTTTTCGGTAGGTTTGTTTTCGTCTCAAAGCTATTTTGTTTATTTGCTTGTCATCACAAACATTCTGCAGTAAACAAAGTATAATTGGTGTATTGAATACTGTAAGACTTTTATTTCAAGTTAACATTTAGTAAACAACACTTTCAAATGGTAAATTATTTGTATTCTTTAATTGTGTACATCAGTGCTTCTCACCTGTGCTTTGGCAAACGGCGACCCACATTGTGGAGTTTTTAAAACTCTAATTTTGTATCTTATATTGAATGAAAATACATGAATGCGCAGTTTGAATTTGAAGTACTATTAAATAATGTGTACCAACACAAAACAAGTTTAATGATTATGTCAGGAACAAATTGTTTTTTTTATCCACAAATAAAAAGAACACAAAGTGTCAGTCTGTAGAGTTTTTCTTTATAATATCGGTATACTGATACTATTGTGCTGGTTACTCCAACAGCAGGAGCACATTTCTTTAGTACATGTTGTATCAGGGGAGTGAAATCTTTGCAGACACAAACAAAAAAGTCTGATTAAAAATATTTATATAAAAAAAATGCCTTTTCTGATTAAATTAGTGGGTGGGTTGATTCTGTTGAATTTATTCCATTTTGGAATAAGGCTGTGACATAAAATGTGGAAAGGGTAAAGCGCTGCAAGTACTTTCTGGATGTACTGAAACATTATTTTCTTTATTATGATAAATTTTATGTGGATATTATTTCTTCTATGGATTCGTTAGTGTGTGGATGCTCACCAAAATCTAAAACAAACATCGCATACAAAAATCCAGATGAAGCAAAAACTGTAGACAAGTAGCAACACACACACAAACACACGAAAACACAGACAAGCCCACACTAAAATATATATAGATGTATATTGTATATTGGTCGAGGTACAAGACTGAACAGAGAAGGGAGGTCAGGTCCACGTGCAGCTGTGTGTGTATCGGTGTGTGTGTGTGTGTGTGTGTGTGTGTGTGTGTGTGTGTGGGCTGGAACACACTCACTTGGGGTCAAAACGCCAGGTCCACTACAGCACACCTCCACTTGACCACCCAACCCAAACTGACCCTGATGTGGGAGCCACGACTTTGACGATGTGTCCATGCAGCTACGAGGCACACAAAGTCATACAAGTACACTATTATACTATATTAATATATTACAATATCATTTATGCTGTACGTCTATGGTTTTAATGCAATGTAACACAAAGCTGCTTGCTAGAAATCATTAGCTCAAAGAAAACCCTGGTAGTAGTTGCATTGTGAGTAACAACTAAACTCCACAATTGAAGGACTCCATCGTGACAAAATGCTACAATACTTCATGTAAAAAATAATTCATGTTGATCAAATGAAAATCCAACTCCATTCACTCATTTCCACATGCACACCATTTTTTAAGAAAAACTTTTTTTTTTTGAAGAAAAAGTTAAAATTATCTCCAATTTTTTCTAATAAAGCAAAAAGAAAACAGAGTAATTAAACTTTGTCAAACTTTTTGATACATGAATGTAATTGAAAAAATAAAGTTTTGGTTATGATGCTTTTTTTAATATTTTATTTATTTTTTAGGTTATTAATTGAATATAATAAATTCAATGCATAAACATAAAACATGTTAAAATATATAAAATATACATTTTTACTAATGCCCATGTCTAGATGCCATCATATGTATTATATGTTCTTATACTATTTAGTTTTTGTTTAATTCTCAAGTATTAGCTTTAGATCATATGTTATATTTTGAACTGTAAAATAGATTTTAAACTATAAATCTTTAGTGAAAAGGGTGCATGAATTGATTAATGATAATTTTATTTATACTTGACTTTTTGGGGGGACTTTAAAGCAATTTTCTGCGTCAAACATCTCATATTTTTAATGCCATCATCCTATGTGACAAATCAAAAGCGCACATCTCATCACGGTTGCCCTTTGCTGCCCTAAATGTCAGCATGGATGCTGCTCAGCCACAAGCTGTTACAATGATTAATTGATGGGACTTTTTTTTTGCATATAATATTTTAGATCCCACGTGTTATTTCCTGATTGGAGTGCATTCAAGTTGGAAGTCAACTGGGGACGGCAAGAGGTCAGACTGTGTTGCCGTCAATTACAGTTTGGGCACATAAAATATCTTGTTTTCCCGTGGTAAAAACATTAAGCAATGGTGGCATAATAAATCATGGCTCACTAACGATATACTATAACATTTTGCTTTTGTTTTAGAACATTCTCAAAGGCTGAAAAATGTTTTTGTCGGAGAACGTAAGCTGACTACATGAGGAGCGGCACAATCTAGCATCCAATTACAGTGCCTGAGTAGAATTTACTTATTTTTTCATTACTGTTCGTTCTTTTGTGGGCTTTGCTCTTTAGTAGACATGTAAAATGAGTTTTAGATCACTAAAAACTGAATTTTGGGAACCAAAATAGACAAAAGGTAACAATGACACAGGTAAAAATTATGAAAAGAAGCAGATGTAGAACATTTTTGAATTTTTACAATAGAATTAACTTACAAGAAAAAAAAAGGTTCAACTATATAAAGAAAAGTTGTAATCTTACAAGAAAAGAATTGTAATTGGAAAACTAATTAGCAATTTTTATACTGAAGGTCGTAACTTTACCAGAAAAAAATTATATTTTATAAGAAAAAAAGGCCTAATTTAAAATTTAAAAAAATTATTTTAGAAAAAAAATGTGCAGTTTTACAGAAAGTCATAATTTTACAAGAAAAAATCTGCAATTTTACAAGAAGAAATGCTGCTATTCTACAAGAAAAATGCTGCAATTTCACAATGTAAGTAAATTTTTACAATGAAAAAAGTCAAACTTTTACATGACGATGTCGCAATTTTACAAGAAAAATAAGGCATAATTTAACAAAATTTTAATACCAAAAAGGTCATAATTCATGAGCAAAAAAGTTTCAATTTTACAATAAAAACTGTTAATTTACAAGAATGCCACCACGCCTCCATTTCTAACAAACCAGGCAGTATCATGCTAGCTTTAACCTTTATTAGTTCTACGTTGTACAAACTAATCAAATTGTCGAAATATTTTGGGATGGATGAATAGATTTATTCCGGCTGGTGGTTGGCTTCAAACGTTTTTATGGTAAGAGGTCACAGCGCCATATGTTGCTTTGGCATGCACTTGACAGCTTGAAAGACAGAAGATATTGATGAGGAGCAATAAGGTTCATGTGGTTTATCTTAATCATGCAGGAGCATTTATCACTCAATAATTGTGATGTGAAAGAACATGAATACCTAACTCATATTTTAGCGCCACTAACTAATAATAATGATGTATTTTAATAGAGACATTCAAGTTCATGTGGAAATGCCAAAGTAATCCTAAAGGAGCCTTTCTGTTTTGTTATTCATATTTGTAAGGAGGGGGGATTTAAATATTCCAAAGTATTTTGAACGCTCTCATCTCTCACCAAACATGGCATTTCCTGGCATGAATTATTAATTGAGCAAAATGAAACTCAGGGTATCAAAGAGAACGATTTGACTCACGTTTGGCTTGGGTAACATTTTAAACGCACATTTGGAAATTGGCATGGCAAGAAATAGCTTAAAAAGTGCAACTTCTAAATGTGAGATGTTTTCCCCCTAATGAACACTGACATTTGTGATTACACAAACAATTTGGTTGTAGGAAACTGAAATTATTACTCAAGTTTTTCACAAGAGAACGTTTTTTTCAAACACCCTTTATCACAAAATATCTGCCATAGTGACTTTTTACAGAAGCTTTAAGCTTTGAAGTCAGTACAGTAAAGTGCAACGAACGTAGGACAGGATAGGCTTTCTGTTCTTTCCACCAGTAAACTAACCAATGCAATAAAAAAAAAATACGACCTGTTCCTACAATACAGGAAAAAATTGTTATGTTTTTATGAAAGTTCAAAGACAGGACATTTACAGAAAACTAAATAAGAGTGTGGTTTTCAAATTTTTAATCGCCGTAAAATAAAACCTGTTAGAGATATTTTAAGAGAGGAAAATACATATAGTGGCTCAATCATGTGTTTTCCTTATCAGCATGTTTAATGTAGTTTCTGTTCTACATGTTTTCCTTTGTGAAATTGTAAAATATAAAGATGTAAACTAAAACAAAAGGGATATGTTGAAGCTGGTCAAAGATCCTCTATAGCAGGGGTGTCAAACTCGTGTTCATTAGGAGCCACATTGCAGTTATGGCTGCCCTCAGAGGGTCGCTTGTTACAGTGAATATATAAGAATTATAGTGTATAATCAATCGCCTCACTATGTTATTGCACAATTCCCAATGGATTAGATTTTTTTTGTACGTACAATTAATGGATAACATACTTGCTTTTGAAATCATAAGTCAGAGTAACAAACATTTTATTCTAACAAAAACTGCTTGGAATAAATGGTAATAATGCAGGGGTGCTGCAACTTTTTCCAACATGCTAAAAAGTCAAAGTATACGGGGGCCATTTTGATATATTTTTGTATTTTGTAAAGAAAATGTTGAAAACAGACATTACATATATTTAAAAACCACACAAAATGTACTTTCATCAATTATTACACAGGAAAAATAAAACTACAGTTAAAACGTGAAAAGAAAAAAAACGTAATGAGAAAACGCTGACATTTTGATATTAATAACTAAAAATACACTGTCAAATATAACAAAGCTGACCCTAACTGTTTTCTTTAAAGTCTGGATATTAGAGATGTCCGATAATGGCTTTTTTGCCGATATCCAATATTGTCCAACTCTTAATTACCGATTCCGATATCAACCGATACCGATATAAACAGCCCTGGAATTAACACATTATGCCTAATTTTGTTGTGATGCCCCGCTGGATGCATTAAACAATGTAAAAAGGTTTTCCAAAATAAATCAACTCAAGTTATGGAAAAAAATGCCAACATAGCACTGCCATATTTATTATTGAAGTCACAAAGTGCATTATTTTTTTTAACATGCCTCAAAACAGCAGCTTGGAATTTGGGACATGCTCTCCCTGAGAGAGCATGAGGAGGTTGAGGTGGGCACGGTTGGGGGGGTAGGGGGTAGCAGGGGGTGTATATTATAGCGTCTCGGAAGAGTTAGTGCTGCAAGGGGTTCTGGGTATTTGTTCTGTTGTGTTTATGTTGTGTTATGGTGCGGATGTTCTCCCGAAAGGAGTTTGTAATTCTTGTTTGGTGTGGGTTCACAGTGTGGGGCATATTTGTAACAGTGTTAAAGTTGTTTATACGGCCACCCTCAGTGTGACCTGTATGGCTGTTGACCAAGTATGCCTTAATAGCATTGTGTGGGGCATATTTGTAACAGTGTTAAAGTTGTATATACGGCCACCCTCAGTGTGACCTGTATGGCTGTTGGCCAAGTATGCTTTAACAGCATTTCCAAGTGTCTGTGAAAAGCAGTAGATATGTGATTGGGCCGGCACGCAAAGGCAGTGCCTTTAAGGTTTATTGGCGCTCTGTACTTCTCCCTACGTCCGTGTACACAGCGGCGTTTTAAAAAGTCATACATTTTACTTTCTGAAACCAATACCGATAATTTCCGATATTACATTTTAAAGCATTTATCGGCCGATAATATCGGCAGTCCGATATTATCGGACATCTCTACTTGATATACAATGTCCTTTTTCTCTTTTACGAAAAAACAAAAAACAAAAATCCTCTAAATGGATCCCGCAAATTTTTACTTTTCAATGTTGGTGGTAGAAGTTTGGACACACCTCAGTTATTAGTACCATTTTTTTAATTTTGCTTTTTCATCACTAATTTTTTCTTTTTTTTTTCTTTTTTTTTTGCATTTTTACTGTTAATTTTTTTATTCAACAATATGCTTCGGACCAACAACACTGGAGCTGCGGGCCACACTTTGAACACCCCTGTGTTAGTGTAATGTTTTTTGCATGGTCAGATGGTTCTCAAATTTAAATTACATGCACTTTTTTGGTCTAAATTGAAAGAACAAATACGTTTTAGTAAGAAAGATGAAGTGCTTCATTAGTGCACATCATTTCCAGGCTTTTGCGGGCCGCATAAAACAATGTGCCCGGCCAGATCTGGTCCTTGGGCCTTGAGTTTGACAAATGTGCTCTATAGCAGGGGTCCCCAACCTTTTATGCACCGGGGACCAGTGTAGGCATTATTTTCACGGCTCGGCCTTCCACGTGTGCCAGATAAGTATAGCAAACAAGTGCATGAAAAATTAATACATAAAAAAATTCACCATAACGTTGAATTAGTGGGACCTCCTGGCCTTTTCCCTTTGCAAAAAAGCTCTCCACTCATTTTTGCTAGTTGTAGTAGTTTTTTTGGCTTTGGTATCTAATGAGTTATAGTTGATACATCACATTCAAGGACAAGAGCATGGATATATATATAATAAAGCTAGAAATACTTGCCATTTGATCCAATAGATTTCTGTGGATTTCTATTTCCATTCTAAAAGTTACGTAATCATATTTTGTGCAATATGTCATACGTAGATACACGGTTAGCTTTTTTTGGGTCCAATTTTCCTTGTGTAAATACATCTGTTATTGCTAACTACTTGTGTAATACTATATGCAATACTACCAGCACTTTAACTTACTAGGCCAAAGGAGATGTGTATTTCCTTCCTTCAGCACAAGTATTATATGCAACAATTTAACACTTCTCCATCTGCCTTATGCACTTTAACTACTATGGTCACTTTGTTCCTGATCCGCCCTGATCTTAGGTCATCAACCTGCCGCGGACTGCAGATTGAACCAAGCTTTTGGCTACAATTCGGCACCTTTACATTTTATGTTTGTTAATGTGCATTGTCCCATGTAACGAAGATGTAACAAATATAGCAAATGGTGACTTCCTATCAGTTTTATTATACATCAATGAACAAGCTTATTGGTGTGTCTGGTGGGACTGGCAAAAGTTAAGTAGGAGAAAATGCGGTCGGTTATACATTTAATGTTTCTGTGCGGCCCGGTAGCAAATGCGTCACAGACCGGTGCCGGTGCCCGGACCGGTGGTTGGGGACCACTGCTCTATAGGACAGGAGCGCTATACTGCCAGGTGAGTATAGGCCTCCTGTACGTCATTTGTGAAATGTTGTATTTTAAAGAAAGAAAAAAAAAAGTCTCCCAACCATGCGATAATCACAATTAATAATACACAGGAAGAGATATGAATATTTTGCTTGCACTCTTAGCTTGTTGAATTGATAGCTGTCAATCAACTGAACTTTGTCATCTTTGCAGAGGTGCCTAGTGTTTTGACATGTGTGTGTGTGTGTGTGTGTGTGTGTGTGTGTACAGTACTCACCCTGTAAAAATGGGGGTGCTTCTTGGGGATGAAAAGAGCTCAGTGGCATCAATGTCTGCAGTCTCTCAGTGGGTTGCCACGACGATGGCTTCCAACAAGTCCAGGCCAGTGTCGTTGATGTCTCCCTTCTGTGACCCCTCACTCATGAAGCCTCACCTTCTCCTCAATAGCAGGTGTGAGTGTGTGTGTGTGTGTGTGTGTGTGTGTGTGTGTGTGTGTGTGTGTGTGTGTGTGTGTGTGTGTGTGTGTGTGTGTGTGTGTGTGTGAGTGTGTGTCTCAGTGGGGTGTTTTAAAATGTCCCTACAAGCAGCATCACTTCCATCACTCTTCTTTAACTATCTTTGCTCATGATGCGTTCAAGGCACCTGGAATCAGCAAACCCCAGCACTTTTTACCCCACCGAGATGAGATGGTTGGTGTACCGGCGCCACATCCAGAGCAGGTGACCCTAAAACCACACACACACACACTCATTCACACACACACACTCATTCATTCAGAGGGACATCCAAAAGTAAACATCGAGGTTGAGTCCAGTCGGTCCACATCGCAAGCCAGTGTGCCGCCAGTACATTTTTTCCACTTCCTTTCACTCGCTCAGTTCCGCCCCCGTCCTTAAAAAGCAGCCAGTCGACTAAAAATCCACAAACACGTCCAGTAAAGTCCGAGGTCTAAGCAAAACGAGCCGGCGTCCGTGCGGCATGAGCAGCATCAGTCACACCTAATTGTGATTGAACACAGTGGCGGCGGAGGCAGGAGGAAGAGGCGCTCGCTGAACGGATGCGCTTCTCCCCGGAGGGCGGAGATAGAACGATAGATGGCACGGAAGTGGGGAGGAAGCAAGCACCGCCTCCGCGAGTGCTCTATTCCCGCTGCAGGAACCCCACTGCGCCGCTTAATTGGAAGGAGATTGGACGGCGTGATAAAACTCAAATTACACCCCGAGTGTGTTTAATCCCCCACGATGATTCCAATAAGCACGTAGAACGTATTACTGACGAATATTTGTGAGAGAGAAATGTTTTCACACTGACTGGAAAATACAGCATTTTTTTGTTTGCAGTTTTTCCCTGTATGCGCTACGGTGGCCGAGAAAGGTCAAAACATTTGCAAATTTGACCAACAACTTTTTGACATTTGTTTAACATTTTATGAAATATTTAATTGTATTAACGAGTAATTAACCATCAAAAGTTGTTTAAGTTGACCAGATTGTCGTAATTTCAGGTCGTGCTTGTGAGAAAATACTCATTCTGAAAGAGCATATCACAGTAGCTCCTTTGAATTCATCATTGTAACTGAGCTACTGTGTGGAACAATTTCCCTTGTGGATCATTAAAGTTTGTCTAAGTCTAAGTCTATTTTACCAAAATAAAAGTAGAGCTTTGCTTTTAAATAAACAATAACCCTAACCCTAACCCAAACCCAAGTGCAGAACAATGTCAACAAACACAGTGACCCTCTGAAGCCCCAGGATGCTATTGCACAAGCCTGTCTGCTAAAACAATAACATGAAATAATAAACATTGTTATTGATGTATATCCATCCATCCATTTTCTACTGCTTAATCCCTTCGGGGTCGCGGGGGGCGCTGGAGCCTATCTCAGCTACAATCGGGCGGAAGGCGGGGTACACCCTGGACAAGTTGTCACCTCATCGCAGGGCCAACACAGATAGACAGACAACATTCACACTCACATTCACACACTGTGGCCAATTTAGTGTTGCCAATCAACCTATCCCCAGGTGCATGTTTTAGGAGGTGGGAGGAAGCCGAAGTACCCGTAGGGAACCCACGCAGTCACGGGGAGAACATGCAAACTCCACACAGAAAGATCCTGAGTCCGGGATTGAACCCAGGACTGCCCAGGACCTTCGTATTGTGAGGTAGACGCACTAACCCCTCTACCGACGTGCTGCTATTTGATATATATTGTATGATATAATACAATGTAATATAATATAAATTATATAATATAATATAATTTATATACAGTAAACAAACACTAGTACATTCAAATGGATGAATAATACAAAAAGCACCCTGTATTTGTGACCTAGGGCTTCAGTATTAAACAGAGAGTGAGGAGAGGATATTCACTGTAACCTCCCATTTGTGTAATGCTCTGACCCCAACCCCAATTTATTTGGTTTAGTTCTGCTTTGTTTAAGTATATGACATTGGTCTGAAAGCAGGACTTTGTTTGTGGTCAACATTTTGAGCAAAATGTGATAATATATTAACACCAAAGTCTGTGTTTTCTTATCATGATTATTTTCATAAGCTTACTATAACATTTTAATACTTTTCATTATATTTTTTAAACCTTTCACACCGCTATGTCCCCACCCTTGTAAAGCTGAATTCGTCTTGAAGGCAAATAAGGTATTTATTTATGCTCTTTCAGCATTTTCTTAGGCACAATTCAATAAAACATCAGTAGAAGAGGACGCATATTAGAAAATTACCTTACCTTCTTTTTCATGCAGATCCGCCCCCATTTTGGAGATCCGAAATGTGCTGAAACTCACCAGTAAACAATCCCAAAATTACTACTGCGTCTATAATGGAAGGAATTGTATGTGTAGACATTGTTTTTCGGTGCAGAACAATGAAGTGCCAATTTTGTCAGCAATCGAAGGACCCCGTAAGGTATGTTACTCACCGTGTATCGCGTTTCTCTTCTTTGTCGCCAGGTCAAGTGGGGGTGACATCGGATGGGGTAGCTGCGGATGCAAATGTTAGCAACACTAGCATAGCTATGTGAACTATAGTGCTAACATTACACATTATATCTGCACATCATGCTTGGTTAGCCTATTTGCTTAAGAAAAACATAAACTCTCACTTTTGTAGCTGACGATAGTTAGCAGAGCCCCATTAAGGCTTTATTTTAAGATGTGTAGCTAAGCCTGCTTTTGTTTCTCAAAGCTATCCTCCATCGAGCTAGGGGGGAGGTTTTTTCTTCATGGTGTCACAAAAATCAAAAGCGGATGATAGATTTTTCTGACGTTTGCTGCTTATAAACCGACTCTATTAGGAGATAATTTACTGTTGAACATCCTGTTGTGGTTTTAGATATGGGCCGCATGGGCAATTCCTTGGGGGGCGCGGACAGAAGGAGGGGCAAACTAGAAAATTCATATTCATTTGTGCTCAGCCACCAATGCAGTGAAATGCAGGTAGATAAAACACTTGCAACTTTTGCATAATAGAGGACTAAACAGATTGAAAACTTATGACACAGTAGCACAGTCTTAAATATAGAGTACGAGTGAAACAGCATACTATTTGTTTTACTCTCTGTCCTCCCTATTCACTCTCGTGTTATTCTCGTGCGCACACATCACCATGGAAACTGACGACAGATTTTTTTTTAAAGCAGAATACACAAGAAGAACTACTTGGATGATGGGCAAGGGTGTATTGATAGTAACACAGCCCACTACTTTCATCAACTTTTAACACACACACACACACACACACACACACACACACACACACACACACACACACACACACACACACACACACACACACACACGGTATCTGCATTGTTTTTTCTTGTGATCTACTCCTTCATGCTCAACCTTCACACACGCATCTCCATGGAAACTGATAAAATAATATATTGTCTGCAAAAAAGGAGGCATGGATGGTCAGCAGGAGGGATTCAGCAGAAATAAAGCAACAGAACGTCTTTGTTAGGGACGTCTTACTGGAAGACTGCAGAAAGAGTGGACACCATAATCTTGAGGTGCATGAAAAATGTCTGCCGCTTATAACTGCTCCCCTCACCTCCCATTGGGTGATCAAGGGTGATGGGTCAAATTCAGAGAATAATTTCGCCACACTTAGTGTGTGTGTGACAATCATTGGTACTTTAACTTTTTAGCACTGAGACTGTATGTATTCACGTACTATAGTTCCGCAAAGGAAACACGGTGCGTTCAGTGACAGCAGAAGAGGCCGGCAAGGGATTGCAAGTTAAAGAGAGAGGACAAGGGAAGGAGTACAGAACAGTACACCACCTACACTCCGTCTCCATGGCAACTACCACACTAGAACCAGCGCTCCTCTGCCAAGTGTACAGTCGGCCCTACGATGTGAAATGTTTTTTTGGGGCTTTGCAGGTCAGGTTTAATGGAATTAATGACGACGATGCAACGCATCCATTAGAGGGCTGTTGTGTGTATTGAATTGTCTCAATGTGGTTGGTTATATTTGGAATCGAGTTAGAATGTGTTTGTGATGCGCAATATTTGTGCATCTCGCCGCGTGATGATGATAGTTGCACTGGTGTCACACTTTTGTTGCTGTCACAACAAAACTAATCAATTAGCAGAGCTGGGTAAAGGAATTCTTTGTTTTGTCACACTTTAAATTATTTCTTAGTATTATTATATATTTTGCGCTCCAGAGGCGTCTTTATCAGCTTGGTTTGTGGCCCTGTATTCATTTTTAAGACATAATAGATATTACACTGATTGCTTTTGTCACCAATTTATACATATATATACATATATACATATACATATATATACATATATATATATATATATATATATATACATATACATATATATATATACACATATATACATATATATATATATACACATATATACATATACATATATATACATATATACATATATACACACATATATATATATATATATATATATATATATATATATATATATATATATATATATATATATATATATATATATATAAAAACACATATATATATACAAACCCCGTTTCCATATGAGTTGGAAAATTGTGTTAGATGTAAATATAAACGGAATACAATGATTTGCAAATCCTTTTCAACCCATATTCAATTGAATGCACTACAAAGACAAGATATTTGATGTTCAAACTCATAAACCTTATTTTTTTTTGCAAATAATAATTAACTTAGAATTTCATAGCTGCAACACGTGCCAAAGTAGCTGGGAAAGGGCATGTTCACCACTGTGTTACATGGCCTTTCCTTTTAACAACACTCAGTAAACATTTTGGGAACTGAGGAGACACATTTTTTAAGCTTCTCAGGTGGAATTCTTTCCCATTCTTGCTTGATGTACAGCTTAAGTTGTTCAACAGTCCGGGGGTCTCCGTTGTGGTATTTTAGGCTTCATAATGCGCCACACATTTTCAATGGGAGACAGGTCTGGACTACAGGCAGGCCAGTCTAGTACCCGCACTCTTTTACTATGAAGCCACGTTGATGTAAAACATGGCTAGACATTGTCTTGCTGAAACAAGCAGGGGCGTCCATGGTAACATTGCTTGGATGGCAAAATATGTTGCTCCAAAACCTGTATGTACCTTTCAGCATTAATGGCGCCTTCACAGATGTGTAAGTTACCCATGTCTTGGGCACTAATACACCCCCATACCATCACACATGCTGGCTTTTCAACTTTGCGCCTGAAACAATCCGGATGGTTCTTTTCCTCTTTGGTCCGTAGGACACAACGTCCACAGTTTCCAAAAACAATTTGAAATGTGGACTCGTCAGACCACAGAACACTTTTCCACTTTGTATCAGTCCATCTTCGATGAGATCAGGCGCAGCGAAGCCGACGGCGTTTCTGGGTGTTGTTGATAAACGGTTTTCGCCTTGCATAGGAGAGTTTTAACTTGCACTTACAGATGTAGCGACCAACTGTAGTTACTGACAGTGGGTTTCTGAAGTGTTCCTGAGCCCATGAGGTGATATCCTCTACACACTGATGTCGCTTGTTGATGCAGTACAGCCTGAGGGATCGAAGGTCACGGGCTTAGCTGCTTACGTGCAGGGATTTCTCCAGATTCTCTGAACCCTTTGATGATATTATGGACCGTAGATGATGAAATCCCTAAATTCCTTGCAATAGCTGGTTGAGAAAGGTTTTTCTTGAACTGTTAAACAATTTGCTCACGCATTTGTTGACAAAGTGGTGACCCTCGCCCCATCCTTGTTTGTGAATGACTGAGCATTTCATGGAATCTACTTTTATACACAATCATGGCACCCACCTGCTCCCAATTTGCCTGTTCACCTGTGGGATGTTTCAAATAAGTGTTTGATGAGCATTCCTCAACATTATCAGTATTTATTGCCACCTTTCTCAACTTCTTTGTCATGTGTTGCTGGCATCAAATCCTAAAGTTAATGATTATTTGCACAAAAAAAATGTATTATCAGTTTGAACATCAAATATGTTGTCTTTGTAGCATATTCAACTGAATATGGGTTGAAAATGATTTACAAATCATTGTATTCTGTTTATATTTACATCTAACACAATTTCCGAACTCATAAGGAAACGGGGTTCATATATACACACATATATATAAGTGAAGTGAAGTGAATTATATTTATATAGCGCTTTTCTCTAGTGACTCAAAGCGCTTTACATAGTGAAACCCAATATCTAAGTTACATTTAAACCAGTGTGGGTGGCACTGGGAGCAGGTCGGTAAAATGTCTTGCCCAAGGACACAATGGCAGTGACTAGGATGGCGGAAGCGGGGATCGAACATGCAACCCTCAAGTTGCTGGCACGGCTGCTCAACCAACCGAGCTATACCGCCCCATATATATATACATATATATACATGTACATATATATATGCATATATACATGTAAAAATACATATACATATATATGTACTGTATATATATACGCATATATATATATACACATATACATGTATATATACATATATATACACATACATATACACGTATATATACACACATATATATATATATATATATATATATATATATATATATATATATATATATATATATATATATATATACATATACACATATACATATATATACAAACCCTGTTTCCATATGAGTTGGGAAATTGTGTTAGATGTAAATATAAACGGAATACAATGATTTGCAAATCATTTCAACCCATATTCAGTTGAATATGCTACAAAGACAACATATTTGATGTTCAAATTGATAAACTTTTTTTTTTTTGCAAATGGTCATTAACTTTAGAATTTGATGCCAGCAACACGTGACAAAGACGTTGGGAAAGGTGGCAATAAATACTGATAAAGTTGAGGAATGCTCATCAAACCCTTATTTGGAACATCCCACAGGTGTGCAGGCTAATTGGGAACAGGTGGGTGACATGATTGGGTATAAAAACAGCTTCCCAAAAAATGCTCAGTCTTTCACAAGAAAGGATGGGGCGAGGTACACTCCTTTGTCCACAACTGCGTGAGCAAATAGTCAAACAGTTTAAGAACAACGTTTCTCAAAGTGCAATTGCAAGAAATTTAGGGATTTCAACATCTACGGTCCATAATATCATCAAAAGGTTCAGAGAATCTGGAGAAATCACTCCACGTAATCGGCATGGTCGTAAACCAACATTGAATGACCGTGACCTTCGATCCCTCAGACGGCACTGTATCAAAAACCGACATCAATCTCTAAAGGATATCACCACATGGGCTCAGGAACACTTCAGAAAACCACTGTCACTAAATACAGTTCGTCGCTACATCTGTAAGTGCAAGTTATAGCTCTACTATGCAAAGCGAAAGCCATTTATCAACAACATCCAGAAACGCCGCCGGCTTCT